>NC_092152.1:57166701-57466701 GCF_045791955.1 Oncorhynchus clarkii lewisi
CACACACACACACACACACACACACACACACACACACACACACACACACACACACACACACACACACACACACACACACACACACACACACACACACACACACACACACATAAACCCACACCCTCAAGGCGCCAGTCTCTCTGTAAGGTCTGTGGGCTGTTCTGTTTTCTGTCCCTGGCTTGGCAGATGGTATTCATTGAGTTGAATGGGGAGAGAAAAGGGCTGATAGTTTGACAGTGACTGTGGCACAGATTCTGAGGTGCAGTGTTCCCTAGACATCTGCATAGTTACCCCACGACTGTATGTTAATGGGGTGGTGCACGTGTGTACGCATGTGTGTGCATGTTGCAGGCGGTGTGTGTGGTGTGTGTGTGTGTGTGTGTGTCACATGCAGTGTGTGTCTGTTGAGGGGGACAGGAGGTCGCTGGCACCATAATAGGTTGAACAGGCTGGTGGTATTGATCGTTGTGGAATCAGTGGAATGATATCAAATAGATCAAGCTCACAGTTTCCAGGTGTTTTCATGCCGTTCCATTTACTCCGTTCCGGCCATTACGATGAGCCTCTTGTGTTGAGGGGAGAGCACAACCTGGGGCAGCATAGCAAGGGTGAAAAGATAATGTAGCATCAAAGCTCTTTCCAGCGCTACCTCCCTCTGTGACCTCCCTCTCTTTTTCTCTCTTTTCTACATCCCTTTCTGTTCCAGTTATTGCTATCCTATTTCTAACTGCATTGCCCCCCCCCCCCCCTCCATCACCACCACCGCCTTCTCTCGGCTTGGTCAGGCCAAACTGTTCATTTTGCAGTAGCAGCAGAATCCACATCTCAAGGGGTCAGCAGTAGATTTGAGCAGCTTTAATAAACACCACCTCTGTATTTATTAAGGCTGGCTTATTGTCTCAATGGATGCTTTGTGTGCTCTAAGATCTGTTACCTTGCTTAAGTAGAAATGCAAATCAGGCAGTCAAGTGAAAAGGCAAGCCAGATCCCAGGATGAAACTGCTCACCAGATTAGTATTTGCTCAGATTATGTGAGCTACTGTATAACTCTTCAGAACAGGAACTCTTTAGACAGAATGGGTGTTTTCAAACAGACCGTGTGTGTGTGTGTGTGTGTGTGCGTGTGAGTGTGCGTGCGTGCGTTTAGGGCTCTGACTGCTAAGTGACTTGTGTTTTCTTCTAGAAAGTAGTACAGCTTGCTGAGGGCAACAACAAAAAATGTCGGAAGGACTCAATTGACTTTAAAATCCTCTCTTAGACAATTCAAAAGTCTGGTGGTTGCGAGTTAAACGGATCCCGTCTTGATGGAGAGAGAGAGATGGAGAAAAAAAACACCCGCAGCACTGGAAAGCAAATATCACTGGTTCCAAATGAAGAACACGGCTACATTTCACTGACTGTACTTTTGTGCTAGGGAGCGTTTTATTGGGTTGAAATTCAATCTCCCTTCTCTCGTACACCAATAGAAAGACAAAGGTGCTATCTAGAACCTACAAGGGTTATTCGGCTGTCCCCCATAGGAGAACCCTTTTTGGTTCCAGGTTAGAACCCCTTTTTGGTTCCAGGTAGATCCCTTCTGAGTTCCATGTAGAACCCTTTACACAGACGGTTCTACATGGAACCCAAAGAGTTCTACCTGGAAGCAGAAGGGGTTCTACCTGGAACTAAACAAGGTTCTCCTATGGGGACAGCCAAAGAATCCTTTTGGAACCGTTTTCTTTCTAAGAGTGTATCACCTGTGGGTTTCTTCTGACAGAAAACATCTCTAGATTGTAAAATGTAAACGTGATTGTGTGCTGCAAAATGATGTTATGACAGGGTTCAAGTTATGGATGATCACAAAAGACTACTGCGATGATGCCTTGGCACACAAGCAAATGCCTTGGTCAAAAGTAGTGCACTACACAGGGAATATCGGGCCGTTTAGAACACAGGGTTAGTGTCTGTAACCTGGCCCCTACCTGTGTCACTTTCCCACACCCCTCTGCTGGTAATGACCCGAGGGTGTGTTTTCACAGGACCGAAAGGGTTCAGATGGCGATCTGTGTGTGTATGCTTTCACTGCAAGGGTTAACGATGATTATCAGCTCCCAAATGCAGCCCAGACTCCATGTCCAAAAACACCCTGAAGTATTAGGATGGGAAGATGGTACTCTTTTATTGGTCATAAATGGGTTTGCATGGGATTATGAAGTTGTGTGTTATTTTTTTATTGTGTGTGTTTGTTGGTTTAGGATATGTGGGGTTTTATACACTATGTCCAGTGATAGGCTGGAGTGTGCATGCCTGCCAGCCTCTAGCAATCTCCCTAGTCAATAGTCCTCTTATCCTCCAACTAGATAAAGGCTCCATTTTCTCCCTGTTAGAATGTGTATGTAATGTGTGTGTGTGTGTGATGTATATATATATATATATATATTATGTGTGTGTATGAGCTCGCTGGCTATGGGGCATTGTCTGATAGGACGCGCTTGCAGACAGAGTGTCTGGTGTCTGTCTATGAGGATTGTGTGTGTGTGTGTGTGTGTGTGAGTGTGTGTGTGTGTGTGTGTTATCTGTGACAGATAGTAGACGTGAGCAGACAGGGCGTCGCGTCTGTCGTCATTCCCTAGTGCTGGCTTCAGGCGAAATATCTCTCTCTCCCTCTGTCTCGCTGTCTCTCTCTCTCTCTCTCTCTCTCTCTCTATCTCTCTCTGTGAGCTCACTTTCTGTGGCACCCAATCAGAGCAAGACTATGTGTCTGTGTGCATTCATGCGTCTGTGCCAGCATCCATCCTTGCACATATGCCTGTCCATGTATGTCTGCTGTCAGGACTCTTCCTCAGTAGGGCCATGGAGAGGTTGAAGCCGAGGTTGGTTTAGGTTGGGTGTGTGTGTCTGTCTAGTTGGGGTCACAGACAGGTGAGGGGGGACCTGGGGGACAACTCCTGCTGCCTGGGCTACAGTCCCTCCTGTCCCAGCCCTGCCAGTGACACGATCCCTCCCTCCTGCCTGCCAGAATGAGTGGAATCGTGTCAAATACATCAAACGTGGTTCTCGTGTGTTTGATGCCGTTCCATTTGCTCCGTTCCAGCCATTATTAGGAGCCGTCCTCCCCTCCGCAGCCTCCACTGTTGTCCACATAGTGCTCTGTTATGGTTGTAGTGATGTACTGTGTGTGTTGTCCTCTGATAGATGGTGTAAATACGGTGCTAGCCAGCTTCTTAACTCTGGAGCCTCTTCTCTGGCTGCAAGATGAATGGCCTCTCTCTGCTGTCAACTTTATTGCTCGTTTAGCACTTTGTGCGTGCTCTCCCCTTGTCCCTCTCTCTCTCTCTCTCTCTCTCTCTCTCTCTCTCTCTCTCTCTCGCTCTCTCTCTCTCGCCCTCATCCTCATTCTCAGAGTGGTTTTTGATGATGACAGAGCAGTGCGCTATGGGTTGTGCCGGAGGTGGGAAGAGGAAGGTATTGGATGTGCCAGAGTGCCGGACTGGAGGAGCTCACGGTGCAGAGGGCGAGAGATGGTGTGTTCCTACACTGTGTCCGTGTTTACTGTGGGTGTGGATGCTACTGTTTGTCATAGCTGCTAGTACCTCACCTCTCCAGAGAACCGCTCAGGCACTGGCTTAGTTTCGGGTCCTTATTCCATCCTTTTCAAGAGTGGGAGAATGATCCGGCCTTCCACCCACTCACTACTCCCAGCCCCCGGGGGATGGAAACGTTGAGATGTTCTAAGAACATCTCTCTCGGTGGACTGTGTGGTCAGAACATATTAGAATATCTTTTTTTCCGGCCTGCTCATAGTGTAGAATCTCCCCCCTCCCCTCTCTCTCTCCCTGTGTTTCTCCCAGTGAGCCAGGCATGGTGGGTTAAACCCTGCCCGCAGTAGCCAAGCTGTATTAATTAAGAGCGACCTCTCACTTGTTTCTGAGGTCAGCTGGGTTCCTTTAGCCCTGGGCATTGATTCCTCCAGCCTCCTACTGGGGATAAAGACTGGGGATAAAGACCTAGGGCAGAGAATCAGAGAATATAGTGAGAATGAATCCCCTATTCCTTCTTATTCTCTTTGTGGAGGATAAGCGTGTGTGTGTGTGTGTGTGTGTGTGTGTGTATGTGTGTGTATGTGTGTGTATGTGTGTGTATGTGTGTGTATGTGTGTGTGTGTAGTGTGTGTGTGTGTGTGTGTGTGTGTAGTGTGTGTATGTGTGTGTATGTGTGTGTAGTGTGTGTGTGTGTGTGTGTGTGTGTGTGTAGTGTGTGCGAGTATATGGGAGCTTTAGCAGATTTTTTTTTTTTTGGGGGGGGGGGGGGGTTAATGGGATATGATACAAGGATTATGAGCCGGGGGGTTATGCACGATGTGATAGGAGGTTTAGGAGGATGAGGAGGATGAGATAGAATTGGGAGGGAGAGAGGGCCGGCGAAAGGAGTGTTACTGGGGCAGGGGGAACTCTGAAGGGGCATGTGAGGTGACCTGCGCACACACCCAAAACTCCTCTGTAATGGTACTGCGACAAAACACAAAGTATTTGATTTCTGGCGTGAAGTTGGGTTTTGAGGAGCTGTGTAAGTGTAAGCTACAGGGTAAACTCTGTGGTGTCCTACATCCTGAATCCGTAAGACACACTGTGAGACACACTCACACACATCCACACGATATCAGTTGACTCAGCTGTAGGGGTGGCAGGACTCACTGCAGCCTGCCAGAGAAATGGGGGAAATTCAATCAACCAATCAGTCTTCTTTCTTCACGTTATGCCTGATTTTGTCCTTTTTGTCTAGTTTATTTGGATAGGGACAAGAACAAACACATAGACACATTGAACAAGCAATCGTCCGACGCATTGCACTAGGGTTTCTAGCTCACGCTAATTTCCCACACCATTTCATATTTTTTATTTGACCTTTATTTAACTAGGCAAGTCAGTTAAGAACATATTCTTATTTTCAATGATGGCCTAGGAACAGTGGGTTAACTGCCTGTTCAGGGGCAGAATGACAGATTTCATCTCTAGATGAAAACCAAAGGAAAGAAAGAAATAACATAATCAAAAAAAAATCACACCAAATAACATGTCTGGACATTACCATAATTACATCCGCGAAGATGTCATTCTCTTTTCTTTCCATGTTCCATCTTTCTCTCTGTCCTCATCGTGTTTTATCGGTGTCCGGGTCAGCGCTGCGACTGCAGGTAATTCTCTCTGTGCTGACAGTGGAGACAAAAAGCTCCAGGCCGACAGAAAGCCCCCTGTCTAGAAAGCGCCATGAAACGCCCTTCACCACAACATGGCCGAGGGGACGACAGGCGGAACAACAGAGTGGAATGCACCTTGCCCTCTCGCTTTTTCTCTTTCTCTCATCCTTCCCCACTGTCGTTCCAAATGTAGTCCTAGGCTGCTTTTATTCTCTTCAACCTTGTCCTTGCCCCTGAACCCTTTGGCACAGCCAGCAGTCTTTTATTTGACGTTCTGTTGTTTGCCTTCGCTTGGTTTGTCTCCTTGGACTCCATTTTCGAGTTATTGTTCAGTCAAACCAAAAGTTGATACCATAAAATGGAGTCTATATTTTTTTTTTAACAGTTCTCTGTGGGAAGTGCTTTGCATTGCCAATTCCCGGGCTCCTGTCGAATGAGCAGCCAGCCTAACTTAATACCGTGCTCCCGTTTGTCCGTCGATATCATACCAGAGCGTAAAATGCTAGTTTAATAAACTGCTGTGTATTCATTGATTCTCACTTCTACATCCACCTTTCATTGGCTCTCTGGATCCCAGGGGGGCAGGCTGGCTTTGTGATTGAATTGGACACTGTATCCTACAATGACCTCAAGACTCACAGCCACTGGCAGAAATAGAGTGGAAGAAATAGAAATAGTAATAGAAATAGAGTCCAAATAGAGTGGGGCAATTTGATTCTTGATCAATGATAAATTATTCTAATCTTGCATAGGCGGGGGATCAGTTGTGTTAATGTGCCGTGATTGGCTAAACTTAATAAGCGCAGGTCCCGGTCCACAGTTGATCTGTTTTTGGCCGGGGTCGTTATGTGACCCCGTGCTGATTCAGATCGACCATAGTTTCTCTTAGAACAACGGTCCCAGGACAATGTCCAAAACAGCCATTCGATGTCAAGTCTCTGTCATGTCCTCTGTCAATCGTTTTAGCCAGCCTTGTATCGACACACTGATCCATTCCCCAGACGGTCACATGGTATGAATGTCCTTTTCCGCTACCCATTTTTAAAGACAGTTTAAGGTGTATGTGTCAGACTCAACGAAGGAAAAGAAGAATGAAACGAGCTCTGAAACTTGGTGTGGCATTTCATTAGCCATTACTGTGACAGAGCTGCCTATTATCACCCCAAGGAGCCCCTCTCTTCCTTTTTATCCTCCTTCTCTCCATCTTTGTTCTCTCTGTCCTTTTCCTGCCCACATCTTCCCCTGACCTCATCCCTTCTTCACAGCAGTCTGTCTGTCCTCATTAAGCGAGGGGATAGATGGAGGGAGTAGACGGAGGGAGGGGGCGTTCCCTGGGCCTTTTCCTAGCTCTCTTCCCAGGGGGTCTGTTTGTGGAGTCAAATAATAATTGGTGTGTGTTTATGTGTGTGTGTGCGTGCGTGCGTGCTGTGTGTTCATGTGTGTGTGTGAGTGCGTGGTGTGTGTTTATGTGTGTGTGTGAGTGCGTGGTGTGTGTTTATGTGTGTGTGTGCGTGCATGCGTGGTGTGTGTTTATGTGTGTGTGTGAGTGCGTGGTGTGCGTGCGTGCGTATGTGGACAAGGAGTAATACCGGTAGTCTGAAGAAACTGCACAGTCTGACGAAAGCTCATGGGATACAGAGATTTTGGCAGGTTGAAAGAGTTTCTCTTGTGAGACTTTAGTGGCGTACCTGTCTGGGGTGTTCTTTTGACATTAATGATATCAAGATGGCGGAGTAAACTTGATGTGCCCTTAAACACTGGCTCTTACTGGAGCAACAACAATAACTCACTAACCTTCACAAGTGGAAGTTACCATTTGCCCTCTTCCTGAGTCTGTCTGTCTGTCTGTCTGTCTGTCTGTCTGTCTGTCTGTCTGTCTGTCTGTCTGTCTTGTCCTCCATCTTTTCTCCTTCATGTAATGGAACAGTCATTGGTATTTTTACTGGTTGATCCTCCCTCTTGGCTGGTACCCCCTCTACCATCTTGTGTACCAGCTGCTTGTTGCCCCCTGTGTGTTAGACAGCCGTCTGCTCCGTGGGGAGGATGCCACCCCAGCACGCAAAGCCTCTCTCCTGGTGAATGGCTGTCACATGATGCCCTCAGTTTGTGGAGGGTGAGGATGACTCATTATTATAAAGGTCCCATTTATAGAATAGGCTGAGTGACATGGGGGTAAAAACAGAGATAGACATACTGTATAATCAATGGTGAAAGGAGAGCGATGGGTGACATTGACGTGTGGGTGGAAGAGGAAGTCAGAACAAGATAGAAAATGAACCTCTGGGGTCGTTTTCGTCGCTCCCTAAATGGATGCCGTCTTCTCCAAGTTGAAGCTGTTGAACATCACAGAGTAAATCTGAGAAAATCTGTCAAACTCACAGAGCTGAAGTTATTAACCCTATGAAGACGTGTGCACGTACACACACACACACACACACACACACACACACACACACACACACACACACACACACACACACACACACACACACACACACACACACACTCATAGCATTACACTGCAGTCAATCTGCTCTCTCTCCTTCCCCTCCCCACCTGATCGATGGCTGGAATGCTCCATTCTTTTCACCTCACTAACCTCTCCAAGGGAATGGAAGTGAAGTGGCTCATGAAATTGACCTGACACTGACAATCAACCCCTTTTTTCTGTCGCACTCACTTTTTTTGCCCTCCCTCCCTCCCTCCCTCCCTCGCCCAGTGTCGCTCCCAGAGAGAAGATGACATATCTGGATCTGTCTTGCGCCTAATGTAGCATGATCTAATTCAGCTGAGATGGGCACACCTGGCATTAGATTAACCTGCCCGGGGCACACCTGGTGCTCTGGGGATTTGATTAGGCTGAGATAGGCACAGCTGAGAGAGAGAGGATACGGGGGATTGGATTCACCAGACAGCAGTTCCAACTGGTACACATTGCAGGGAGAGCTGCTGTGCTGCTCTACAGCTCAGCTGTTAACTCATTTACATACACACACACACACACACACACACACACACACACACACACACACACACACACACACACACACAGAAGGTCTGTCTGTTGGAGTACAGATGCTGAGGCGTCTGTCTGTAACTACAACCAACGTCATGATGATAGTGGAGTCACTCCCCTTTCCACATTAGGTTACATTCTGTATCCTGCTACTAACTCCCCCTATTCCTCTCGACTCCAGTTAGCCAAGGCTCTCTAACACGATCTGCCTCTTAGCCTCAAGCTATCTCAGGCAGTATCACAATAAGCATGCCCTCGCTCATAAGAACTCAAACTGACACAGGCCTCTTTGCCTAGACACATTTAGCCTCCAGCAAACACAAACTTCCTGCATTCTCTCCTCCTCCTGTCAGCTAAGCAGCTCTCCTGCATTCTCTGCCCTGTCTAAGACTCCTGTTGCCTGAATACAGATGTCAGATATGTGCAGTGTCTATTACTTTACTGTTGCTTTACTGTTGCTTGTATAATGTTCTACCAGTGTGTGACCTTTATTCATGCCAGCCCCGGCAAACGATCGGCTGCGAGTGATTCAGTGCTGATAGGCTCGTGGTATGGTGATAGGAGCACCGATATGTGTTTCACCAGAGAGGATTGCGGCAAAGCGAGAGGAATAACTGGGCCCAAAATCTGTCTTCGTTTTTTTATTTTTGCTCACCAAATGAGGTGTTTTTGTAAGGAGGTCAATGAGAGTGTAGTATTTGGTTAGCAAAAAAAAATGACTAGCTTATTTGCTACCTGTGGCTTATTTGATCGAACGGAAGTTGTGTAATGCTTATGTTTTTACGAGTGTATTGATAGAAGTAGGACAACTTTGAAAAAAAAAAAACACTTTCTATTGAAGTTGTGCCTGTTGTTCTGCCGTCTCATTGGCTAGAATGGTCCCACCTGCCTCCTCCCGACTGCCTTCCATTTTTGAAGACATTTTATTTTCATTGTTAGAGCAGCCTCTTGAGTATCTGGTCAATATATGCATAATGGGTCATCTGTGGTTTAACACACTTCCCTGCCTCTAGCTACCACACCTCCCTCACATCTCAACAGGTCAGGAGGTCCATGTAGCTGCTGGCTCTGTGTGTGTGGTTCAATCCATCTTCCAGCAACAGGGCAGAGTGGGATCCATATCGAACTCTGACATCAACAATACAACGCAGAGAGGAGAGAGGGAGCAGGAAGGGTCAGTTATCAGGCGAGAAGAGAGGAAAGTGCATTTCAAGACAGCCATACGGTAGATTTGGCCTCGTTGTTCCCTCAAAGCTGCAATCGGGCGGCGCAGCTCCCCCGGGACTGCCTCGCAGAAGACATTTCAGCTCGCGCATCAGATTGAACTTCACAAAAATGTCTACTTTTCCCCTTTAGTTAACACTACTGTGCGAATTGTGCTCGAACCAATGCCACTTTCAATGCAACATCCTGAAACAAAACGAACTGTGCAAGAGATTTTCTTGTAGGCAGAGCACATTGGAGTAGGATTCTATTGCATTTAAAGGCATGACTCGGGCCCATACTGAGCTGGACTGTTTTTACAGCGTGAGTAGATGCGCTTGTTTTGAGATCAAAGCGAGAGCTGCATCTTGCCACCTGTGCACATTTGTTCAAATTCTTTGCTAATTAGTGAGTTATTATCCCAGTTATAGCTACTTTCTAGTCAGCAATGGGGGAGTGGTTGCATCCCACAAGAGCACAAAACGTGTGCATTTCTAGACATCTTTGAAAGCAAGTAAGGTAAAGAGCTTTTTAAAGGGTCAGTGTTGTATTTTGAGACAGGCTTGAATAAGCTAAGTAGCCAATAGGCAGAGGGCAGCATAATTTGTCTGATTCTCTGTTGTAATGGTATGGCAATAATAATGAGTTGTATTTTGTAAAGTGGTTTCTTGCATCAAACAACACAACATTTTCAGTCAACTCCTTGTCTGAAAGACAAGTGGATCAGCAGGTTAATGTCAATCCCTACATGTTTTTTTAAAAGTCTCAAGGATTGTAGGCCGACATTGAACACCACAAGATAGCGTACTTGGCCACTGTTATAACTGTAACTTAAAGCAGGTACAAACACGGCGTTCACAGTAAACGTGCCAGAAGTTGCACAGAATTTTCACAATGTTCACGTTTGCTTGTTTAGCAGACGTGAAATTTCAGTGACAGAATTTTTTTTGTAGTGAACATTGGCTAGCCTCACCTTGCCACGTTCATTGGAATAACTGGACCAAGGCGCAGAAACTCACAGAAAACAATAAAGCGCAAAACGAAACGTGAAGCTATGCAGTGCTCACAAGCAACAATACATAAACAAGATCCCACACACAACAGGTGGAAAAAGACCTGCATAAATATGATCCCCAATCAGAGACAACGATAGACAGCTGCCTCTGATTGGGAACCATACCAGACCAACATAGAAATACATATACTAGAGTACCCACCCTAGTCACACCCTGACCTAACCAAAATAGAGAATAAAAAGGCTCTCTAATTCAGGGCGTGACAGTACACCCCCCAAAGGTGCGGACTCCGGCCGCAAAACCTGACTCTATGGGGGAGGGTCCGGGTGGGAATCTAGCCTCTGTGGCGGCTCGGTTCGGGACGAAGACCACGCTCCGCTCGCGGATCCCTCCGCTTCCGTGGAACCGGACAGTGGATTGTTGCCGGAGGAACTGGACCGTGGATCGTCGCCGGGGACTCCGGACTGTGGATCGTCGCCGTAGGCACCGGACCATGGATCGTCGCCGGGGACTCCGGACCGTGGATTGTCGCCGGAGGCCCCGGACCATAGATCGTCGCCGGGGGCACCGGCGGAGGCTCCGGACTGGGAACCCTTGCAGGAGGCTCCGGGCCATGGATCATCGCTGGAGGTTCCGGGCCATGGATCATCGCTGGAGGTTCCGGACCATGGATCATCGCTGGAGGCTCCGGGTCATGGATCATCACTGGAGGCTCCGGACCATGGGAACCATCACTGGAGAATCCTGACCATGGGAACCGTCGCTGGAGGCTGCGGACTGGGAACGGTCGCTGGAGGCTCCGGACTGGGGACCGTCGCTGGAGGCTCCGGACTGGGGATTGTCGCTGGAGGCTCCGGACTGGGAACCATCGCTGTTGGATCCGGACTGCAGACCGTCGCTGGAGGCTCTGGATAGCAGACTGTCGCTGGAGGCCTGGTGCGTGTAGCTGGCACAAGACGTACCGGGCTGGGGAGAGCTGCCTCTGATTGGGAACCATACCAGGACAACATAGAAATACACAAACTAGAGTACCCACCCTAGCAAAAATAGAGAATAAAAAGGCTCTCTAAGGTCAGGCCGTGACACACCTTGGTTTTTAAAAGATGACAACATTGGGAAAAAACAATCTAGTAAAACAACATTCACAGTTCAGTCACGGTAGATTTTGCGTGACTGACGTGTGCAAGTATTCCGTTGACAACTGACTTCTGATATGATATGCCCCTTTAAATGACTCGGTGATGGTGAATGAGATATGAGATCAAGCTCACAGACACGGTTCCCTATTGTTATTCCGAGCATGGCATATCTCTGTTCTCTCTGTCAGGGAGCTGTACATTGTCTCCTCTCTTCTCCCATAGCGCAGACAGGCCTTTTTGGGGATACACGTTTAGGTTCCCATGGTTACAGTGGATGTACGGAAAAGTTTTTTTTTTTTAACCATCTGAAATGTGCTTATTTTCCACAGTTACATTCTCCTTCTTAATTTGTACACATTGTCCTTTATAGTCATGTGTATACACTGGAACTCCAGGTTCCTCCCTAAATGTGTGGCTGAGAGGAGCTGATGGGCTTTAAGAAGAGGTTTAGCAGCCAGCTGTGTGATCTAACGTTTCCTCTAAAGAAAGTAGAGAACAGACGACACCCGAAAGGCCCTCCTCAAAGCCGCTTATTATCAAGTCGCTCTGTTCCCAGAGACAGGCCTGTCTGCAGCCTCTTGTCTCAACCTACACTTCCAGCAGGAACAGGTGTTCCTGCCTCGCCTTCGTTAAAGCACTGTTACCCCCGCCGTCTCACCTCACGTCCTTCTTTAACAAGCTGTTTGTTCCTCGTTCGCTGGGAGAGGAGCGAAGTGGGATTCACTAATCTCTGAATTCATTATCTGCCTATTACCATCCCCGGCACCTGGGTCCCGACAGACACTCCAATGTTCCCCTCTACCATAAACACACATTATGAAGTAGTGACTGACGATACTGTATGTCTGTCTGTCTGTCTGTTCCTAGAATCCCACTCCCGGCTCTGTGCCGGCCTAGTGGCGATGCGCCGTCGTGTAAAACAAGCAGAGTACAATGGAGTGGTTTCCTGTGCTGACACAAGGCGTGATAAGGCTTTGTTTCTGTCGGGACAATGTGTTCTCCACACACTGAACGTATATTAATACTAATGTGTTGCTCAGTGATACATCACCCGCGGGCCGTTTACTGTCCGTCTCAGGGGGGAAAAAGCTGCCGATGTGTATCGATCGTGGGAAAAAAAAGGTAAATCAGCACATCTCAATGATTATGGGGTGGAGAGGGGGTAGAGGGAGAACGGGGCCCTGGTGTTTCACTGTAGAGGCTAGCACAGAATCAGTCAGTGCAGGATCAGAATCAATGGCATGTCCTTTTTTTTTGATGTTGGGTTTTGACAAGCTGATCCTCCATTGTGTGCACCCTTGCACTCTTTATTGATCTTCCTCACACACCAGCCCACCTCTGGCTGCAGGCAACAATCCCTGTTCTCCAGGTTATTCACTGCTGACCATGGATGTTGAATAGATCTGTAATACAGCATGTGTAATGTGTAGAGTTGTACAAATCCTCCTGATTCCTCAATCACCTCCATACGTACTCTATTGAAGCTCTGTTTAACTAAGCATCACCCTGGGAGTTATTTTATCTCACCGGGGTGCACATTTGTCTCATTTGAATAGCTTTCATGGGATTTAATCGCTTTCCAATTGTGCTCCAAGATATAATGGCACATCAAGTGTGTCTCAAGCACTCCCACTATGCTAACATTGAGCCAATCCCATCCACATAAGGATCCTCTGCTCAGCCGACATATATTCTTGTTCCCAGCCGTGTGTCTTTGCCAGGTACTACTTTCTTAGAATGCTGTTAGGAGCTTGGCAAGCTAGGTTACCCACCACGGTGACACCAGCAGTCCCAGAGGGCAACAGTGGAGCCAGTCTGCAGCTGTTTAGCTCTATATGTTGTGTGTGTGTGTGTGTGTCTGTCTGTCTGTCTGTCTGCCTGTCTGTCTGTCTGTAAGGTGTGTCTGTCTGTCTGTCTGTAAGGTATGTCTGTCTGTCTGTCTGTGTCTGCCTGCCTGTCTGTCTGTCTGTCTGTCTGTCTGTCTGTCTGTCTGTCTGTCTGTCTGTCTGTCTGTCTGTAAGGTGTGTCTGTCTGTAAGGTGTGTCTGTGTGTCTGTGTGTCTGTCTGTCTGTCTGTAAGGTGTGTCTGTCTGTAAGGTGTGTCTGTCTGTCTGTAAGGTGTGTGTGTTTGTGTGTATATGTGTTAGCCCCCTCCCCAGTGTGTGTGAGCCACTTCTCTAAAACAACAGTGCTGTGAGCGATTAGCCTGGCTCTGTCCTGGTTAATGAGGACCTTGTTAAAGTTTAATGTCTCTGTTCCACCATTGTCAGGGAGATTTAGCGCCAGTTCCTCTGGGAGAAGATGCACCACACTGATTTCTGCCCCCCAGCGAGCAGAATAGTGATGCATGGGTTGACTTATAACCCGCAGTCCCCGGGGTTATATCCGCTGGGTGGGTGTGTTTAGGATCATTAAATATTGTGTGGATGAAGGGAGGGTGGGTGGCGGGCCGGCCGGTTGAATCAAGACAAAACAATACTTTAAAATCCATATATAATTATTGTGCGATTTATATCTATAGACTACATTGATTTATATCTATAGGCTACATTGAGGTTTTCCTTTCATTATTTTAGGCGATCTGGAGTTAGTGCATAACACGGAACCCAAACCGGCTGCGCACGTGCGCCATCGTGCGCTATCGTGCATACATTTATTTTGTCCCCCTACACCAAACGCGATCACGACACGCAGGTCAAAATATGAAAACAAACTCTGAACCGATGACATTAATTTGGGGACAGGTCGAAAAGCATTAAACATGTATGGAAATTTAGCTAGTTAGCCTGCACTTGCTAGCTAATTTGTCCTATTTAGCTAGCTTGCTGTTGCTAGCTAATTTGCCCTGGTATATAAACATTGAGTTGTTATTTTACCTGAAATGCACAAGGTCCTCTACTCTGCCAATTAATCCACACATAAAACGGCCAAGCGAATCATTTCTAGTCATCTCTCCTCCTTCCAGGCTTTTTCATCTTTGAACTTATATGGTGATCGGCATCTAAACTTTCATAGTATTACCACGACTTCCGGCAAAACAGTTTGTCTTTCAATTACCCACGTGGGTATAACCAATGAGGAGATGGCACGTGGGTACCTGCTTCTATAAACCAATGAGGAGATGGGAGAGGCAGGACTTTCAGCGCGATCTACGTCAGAAATAGAAAGGACTTCTATTTTAGCCCTTGGCAACGCAGACACTCGTTGGCGCACTCGAGCAGTGTGGGTGCAATAATTGAATAACATGGATTTCTAAATGTATTTTGCGATGCTAGCGCACGCGACGTGTCCGGTCTGGTCAGCATGTAAGCCTAGGCTTCAGGATCTAACTGTACGCGCGCCAAGCAGCCTACACGGCAATTGCCAAACGCTTTTGGGAACGGGCAGAAAAAGTTAAAAGTCGATCCACAGAGGCAAAAAAGGACAATGTCTGAGTTTTAATTCAATAGAGAAAAGCTTCTAAAGGGATAGTTGAAAATGAAGAGAAGGGAGGGCCAGAAAAGTAAATGTTTGGGAAAGATTTGTTGAAGTGGGAAAAGAGGATGATAGCAGTGTTATGTGTGGTGATTGTTGGGTGTTACACAAATTGGACAGTCACAAGATGGGGACTTTAAATGGCACGTCAAGGGAACTGTAGCCTGCTGTTCTGATGGGTTAAATGAAAACTGTCTGGACACTGACTGTAGGTCTATAACCTTTCACAGCCTTAATATTAAGAATTTATTGTAGTAAAATGATACACAAAATGTAGGCTAAATTACTATTTGGGAACATGAGTGGAGAAATATGATTTCTTTCTTTCAGCATCTTGAGAGAATGTGCAATTAGATGCCATCTGTAGAGGTGCTGTCTTTATCAGCATCATAAAAACTGATAGTATTTCAACCACATAAAATATGCATCCAAGCCGAACTGAAATCTTATCAGAAACATGTTGGGTCATTTTCACAGCTTCTATTCCCTTACAACCGGTCAAACTGATGTCATTTGGACATTTTTACACAGAAAATTGTTCCTTTTTTTCTTTTTTTTGAGATGACAGAGACATTTACCGAGATGGACTAGATAGATCGGATTCGTTCTATTGATTTATGACATTATGCTATAATGACAGAAGAGAAGCTGCATGTATTTAATTATAGACAGTTTGACTAAATAGCCTACCAAAATGTCGGAAATTATAAGCAGAAACATAATCTAAATCAGGCAAATAAAATCCTATGCCCCCTGTCAAATTTTATTTTCATCCAATCTGATTAGCCTATAGCGCATATTCAATATTATCGAGTTAGGGTGGGGTACTGCCCTCGGATTTTCACTGTATCACATATAGTCGGGTGGTTGCAGATGGGTTGCTAGCAATTGCGGGTGGGTGCGGGTGAACAAACCGCTTACCCGCGCACCACTAGAGCAGAACCCTGAGAATGGCATCATATGGTCACAGGAGATACTCTGCCTGCCTGTCTGTCTCACTCTGCAATGCCTCCAATGGTGTTTGTGATGTGTCTGTGTGTGTACTTGTGTGCATGCTTAAATTGCATCTCTACGAGTGAGTGTACAAGTGTGTGTTTGAATGTCTGAATAGGGGCATTGATGCCATTGGAACTACAGTCCCCCTCACTGTGGAGCTCTGCATATCACATGGCTGCTCTCGATACTGTGTCAAACAGTCTCCATGACGGATCATTTAACCAACCAACATTCTTTTGATTTGAGTTGTTATTGAAGAAGCTTTTGGGCTTTGTCAGAAGAGCATTAGAAACAATAACGAAGTCATAAAGTCTGCTTTGGTTTACAGCTGTCCGGCTGAACTTAAAATGAGTTTCCCCTCGTTACTCTGTTTTCTTCTTGCTTGACTGGGAAGGATGGTCTCCGGAAGAGCCTCTGTTTCCAAGCCCGATCTAATGGTAGTTCCAGTAGCTCCGAGACAGAGGCTGTGCTGTACACTATACATAATGATGTGTCACAGAAGCCATGCTACCTACTTGCCCTCAATAATGGTGTCTGCCAAAGCAATGAATAATGGAGGATAATGTTCCGTGTGTCTGCAAGCCACTACCATTCTCTCCTGCCACTTTAATGAATAATAGATCCCCTGTTTCTTCTCCTCTCTCTCTCCTTCTCTCCTTCTTTAGGGACTGCAACGAAAGGACGGTGGGGGACAACGAGCTGCAATAGAGGAGTGAGCGCAGTCTGAGGGCAACAGGATCTGAAAAGGAAGATTTGGCTGATATAGAGGAGGGAGAAGGTAACCCCAGGACTTAAGAGGGAAAGAGGAGGGGAGGGAGGGGGGTTAGGTGCAGGGCTGGACTGGAGGACAGAAGGACTGGATGCTAGCCTCAATAGGCCCCAGCAGGTCCCAGCTCCCACAGAGATGGCCTCCAACTTCAACGACATCGTCAAGCAGGGATACGTCCGCATGCGTAGCAGGAAACTGGGGGTGAGTGGAGCCCCAAACTGGACTGGGGGTCTTTTGGGAGTCTCTGGTCTTTGTGTGTGTGTGTGTGTGTGTGTGTGTGTGTGTGTGTGTGTGTGTGTGTGTGTGTGTGTGTGTGTGTGTGTGTGTGTGTGTGTGTGTGTGTGTGTGTGTGCTCGTGTGATTGTCTACTTGTGTATGCTTTTTCCATGTCTGCCCAAGGGAAAGATAAAGATCATTTTTGAAACAAAACAAAAGATGATACAAAACAACTCTTTGTATCTCACGAAAGAGAAATGGAAAAAGTTTTTGGGTTGATGTATTCCTACATTTTCTCTTCACCTCTGCTTCAAGCCATGAATATGAACATGCAGTATGGTAATGAAGTATGGTAATGCTTATGAGTCAGAACGGAATGACGTACATCTGGTTGTTGGAATTAGTCTTTTGGGGATGAGTCAGATGAATTATATGTCAATGAACACAAATGAAATGTTTTAATTATACACTTATGAATATTAGTCAGTATGGCACAGACTGCCTGATTTACATTTGACATTTTAGCCTCCAGTATTTCTACAGTCATCATAACGACTGCCAAGCACAATTTATCTGCTTTAGTTGTATTGATTCTCCTTGAAACTGTAGAGGATGTTCAATAATGACATTTGTTTTATTTATTCAAGTAAAATTCTCCTTAAATGGCTCGTTTTGGTTTCCCTCATTTCGCGGTATTGTTTTGCCTGTATTGGCGTGAGGCCAGAATGAGGCGTGTCCTCACGCTGATGTCAAGTCCAGGCGTCATCAGAAGAAGACTGACACGTTGTGTGTCTGTGAAATAATGAACTGGCTTCAACCTGTTCTGGGAGAAAATGCCTGGTAAAAGAAGGGTTAGATTTGTATGGCAGGGCTGTTCTCTGTTTGGTCCTCTCATGGTCTTCTTCGTTTTCCCCATAGAACCATTTTTAGTTCCAGGTAGACCCCAGACAAGGTTCTACTTAGAACCTTTTAGTTGTGAAAGGGTTCACTTGGAACCAAAAAGAGTATTAGGCTAGTAGTTTGTGCAGTAGTAGTTTAATCCTGTGGTTGTGTTGCTGTGCTCAGGGGTAAAGACACAGGCTTAGTGTCAGTGTGATGCGGCAGTCCTCTGTGATGCACAGACTCGGTTACAGACACGGGAGCTCTAAGGAGAGATTAACCATGTCTGTATCTCTCTACCTACCCAGAGGAGACAGTGGATTTACAGCTGTGCACCCCCTCTAGGCTGTATTTGATATGCTACACACACACACACACACACACACACA
Organism: Oncorhynchus clarkii lewisi; assembly: GCF_045791955.1. Classification (NCBI taxonomy): domain Eukaryota; kingdom Metazoa; phylum Chordata; class Actinopteri; order Salmoniformes; family Salmonidae; genus Oncorhynchus; species Oncorhynchus clarkii. The sequence continues at coordinate 57,184,974 of NC_092152.1, forward strand.
CACACACACACACACACACACACACACAAACACACACACACACACACACACACACACACACACACACACACACACACACACACACACACACACACACACACACACACACACAACACAGACACACTGGTTTCTCTCTCAGCTGGTATTTGGCCCAGTATCTCTTATTGTGGTGTGCATACGTGTTGATGATAGGACTATCCTTCCCCCTAACCATATATCCTGTCCTACCACCTCTTCCACCCACATAATCCCTTCTTCAGCATACCCCAGCCCTGCTAACCCTGTACAATGAACCTCATACGTCCCTCCAGCGCTTTCTATCTCTGTCTCATGGCATGAAGTCTCATCTCTTCTGTGTCTGTAATTATTACAGGAGGCAGGGTCTTGGGTTTCTGACCTGAGGAGAGCACCCCTACAGTAGTTAGGCTTATCACTCTCTATGTCCTCCCCGCCTCGTTTTCTCTCTCCTCCGTGCCTCTGTGGTGGAGTCGCTAGGAAGTGTGCACTCAGCAGGATTGTGGTTACCGTGGTAGCGTGGGGGTTGTGACACATAGCTCCCCAGGGGAAGGCAAGCAGTGGATTACCTGAGTTTGGTTTTATACCCTAATCTCTCTGCTCACTCTCTCTCGCTGTCTCTGTCTCTCTGTCCACTCTCTCGCTGTCTCTCTGTCTCTCTGTCCACTCCCTCTCTGTCTCTCTGTCTTTCTGTCTCTCTGTCTCTCTGTCCACTCTCTCTCTGTCTCTCTGTCTTTCTGTCTCTCTGTCTCTCTGTCCACTCTCTCTGTCTCTCTGTCTTTCTGTCTCTGTCTTTCTCGGTCTGTCTCTCGCTGTGTCTCTCTCTCTCTTTCTCTCTGTCTTTCTGTCTCTGTCTTTCTGTTCTCTCTCTCTGTCTCTCTCTTCACTCTCTCTCTCTGTCTCTCTGTCTTTCTCGGTCTGTCTCTCGCTGTGTCTCTCTGTCCACTCTCTCTCTGTCTCTGTCTTTCTCGGTCTGTCTCTCGCTGTGTCTCTCTCTCTCTCACTGGAATCTTGTCACTGCATGTTTTTTCATGCCTTATTTTCTCCTTCATTTCTGCCTTTATCTCTTATTTTCTTTCTTTTTTACCATTCATCATCTCCCCCTGTTTTCTTCTCCATCTTGCTGCATCTCCTTGCAGTCAGCACACAAAGTGAAGTCATAGGCCTTCACTCTGTCATTGTTTTAAGTAGATTCCCCCTCCCCCAGCTGTTCTGTATTATGACTGTGCGGTATTGTAGTTGTAGTTTATATTTTATTAAGCCCTTGTCACATCCTGACCTTAGTTCCTTTTTTATGTCTCTGTTTTAGTTTGGTCAGGGCGTGAGTTGGGGTGGGCATTCTATGTTGTGTATTCTAGGTTTTGTATTTCTGTGTTTGGCTTGGTATGGTTCCCAATCAGAGGCAGCTGTCGTTCGTTGTCTCTGATTGAGAACCATACTTAGGCAGCCTGTTTTCCCACAATGGGTTGTGGGTAATTGTTTTCTGTGTTTTACCATACAGAACTATTTCGGTTTTCATTTATTTCTCTTGTTCTTTTTGTATTCAGTGTTCGAAGTGAAGAAACTTTCAAAGTTCTTGACATTTTCCACATTGACTGACCTTCAGGTCTTAAAATAATGATGGACTGTTGTTTCTCTTTGCTTATTTGAGCTGTTCATAATATGGACATGGTATTTTACCAAATAGGGCTATCTTCTGTATATCCCCTACCTTGTCACAACACAAGGAAATACATTCCACAAATTCACTTTTAAGAAGGCACACCTGTTAATTGAAATGCATTCCAGGTGACTACCTCATGAAGCTGGTTGAGAGAATGCCAAGAGTGTGCAAAGCTGTCATCAAGGCAAAGGGTGGCTAATTTGAAGAATCTCAAATATAAAATATATTTCGATTCGTTGTTGGTTACTACACACTACATGTGTTATTTCGAAGTTTTGATGTCTTCACTATTTTTCTACAATGTAGAAAAAAGTAAAAAATAAGAAAACCTTTGAAAGAATAGGTATGTCCAACCTTTTGACTGGTACTGTTTACACACACACACACACACACACACACACACACACACACACACACACACACACACACACACACACACACACACACACACACACACACACACACACACACACACACACACACACACACACACACACACACACACACACACACACACACACACACTCACACACACACACACTCACACACACACACACACACACACACCCTAAAAAAGCAAACGTGCACAAATTCACACATACTCCAGTCGAAACACTATGTATAAACACAAAATGCTGTCCACTTCTCTTATCACATACGAGCACACTCTGTCTGCACAGGCCAGAACAAGCACTCAAACACACTATCTTTTTTTCCCCTGTCAAATGTGTACCCAGACAGTCACCTTCCTCTCCTGCCAAAACCCTGCCAGTCTACTGCCACTCTGGCCTTGTAAGGCTGGACAGCTGGCCTCGCCATCTCTGTCTCTCCTCTATAGCCTATCAGAGCTGTTCCGGACCGCTGCTCTTCTTTCCTCTGTCCTCCCCCTCCTCTCTCCTTCCCCCTTATCCCCTCTTCCTCCTACCCTCCAGCTCTCACTTTCCCTCTCTCCCCAGAAGACCCTTGACTCCCCCAGTCCTCTGGTTAGGCTAATTAACTCTCTCTCTTTTTCCCTCATCTCCTCACTCTCCCTTTCTGCCTCTCCCTCCTGCTGCTTTTCAGTTATATTGCAGCAGTCCAATCAGACTAATAAGAGGCTGTTTAGCATTCCGCTTCTGTTAGCTCTCGTTCCCTATCGGTAGCGCTGTACTAGCTGGCCTCCTCTAGCCTCGGTGGAGGAACAGCCCTAATTGCTTCGCAGCCATCCCATTTGACTGTGCCCTGTGTTTTTTTTGATGAGCAGGAACATTAGGGAGGACGGTTGATCAGGGAGGATGGAGAAGGTCAGAGGAGATGTGGTTTAGATAAACACAATGTCAGCCAGGACGAGTTAAATGTTTAATCCCACCTGAAAGAGATAGGGCTGATTTGAACTGACTGACTCTGACTCACTCAGACTGGACAGAACCTTCTGGAATAACAGCTCGGTATCTTTGTCCTGATCTCTCCTTGTTTTTTTGACCTAACCCCCGTATGTCTAGTCTAGGAATGTCAGTATGATCATGTGACTTTCCATTGTATAACCGACGGTATGATGCGTAGATTGCCTCTAGCTAGATGTTACACTGACACACGACGGATTTGTGGTTTTGTTTCCTCACCTCGTGTAACTGTCAGCGGTTGTGGAAAATTGCCAGCGAAAAACCTCTGAACGTTGTTTTCTCAAGTTCAGACAATTCTAACGGAGTCAGGTCAAACTACGGTCAAACTACTGTTTCTACGGGAGGGAGAATGGAGCTGAAAATAATAACAAGAGTCAGAAATCAAATGGTTCAACTTTGAGAATCAAGCAGACTCCCTTCACCTCACAATCCCCCTGCCTCTCTGAGCCCGTTCCCACAGCTACAGTGACAGATCTCTCTCTTCTGTCTCTCTCCTCTATTCCTGTCTCTCTACTTTTTCATCCCCCGTTCTTATTTCTCTACCTGAGCCAGCCCCCCTGAGGAGCCAGTCATTGTGAGCTTCCAATGGGATCAGCTTAGAAAGATTGGATGCTGACTCATGTTTCCCCTTCAGATTTCTAGGTGAATTTAAGTGAATTGGTTTTGAATAAGATGGTGCCAATCATTCCCATTCATTTTCTTTTCAGACCTGCACATTTCTCATATTCTGAACCACACAGCCTGTGTTTGTGTGTGTTTGTGTTTGTGTGTGTTTTGATGCCTGTTGTCCTGATTTTGTGTGTTGTCCTGTTTGTGTTGTCCTGTGTGTGTTTGTGTTGTCTGTGTTTGTGTTGTCCTGTGTGTGTGTTTGTTTTGTTCTGTGTGTGTTTGTGTTGTCTAGTGTGTGTTTGTGTTGTCCTCTTTGTGTTGTCCTGTGTGTGTGTTTGTGTTGTCCTGTGTGTTGTATAATAAGCTGGATATAAGCGTGGTGTCAACCAGTTAGTGTTATTGGGCTCCCGAGTGGCGCAGCGGTCTAAGGCACTGCATCTCAGTGCAAGAGGCGTCACTACAGTCCCCGGTTCAAATCCACGCTGTCCAGATGTGATTGGGAGTCCCATAGGGCGGCGCACAACTGGCCCAGCGTCGTCTGGATTTGACCGGGTTAGGCCGTCATTGTAAATACGAATTTGTTCTTAAATGACTTGCCTAGTTGAATAAAGGTTACATTTATTTTTTATTTCAAATCAGCCGGTTAATCCTGGGACCAGGCTGGGGTGGGGCTCGTCCCAACTGGGCTGCTGTGACAGGCAGGATCTCCTGGGAGCTAGGGGGATTAATGTAGGCTAACTGCCTCTGGCCCCTTCTGGGGCAGTCGGGAGCCAGGGATGGGGAGGAAAACCAGGGCGGAGACAATTAGACTGAGGAAGGCAATCTGAGTGCAGTAGCAGAAGAAATGTTCAGGGAAGATACATTAGTGGGTCTGTGTGTAATGTATTTGCACATTACACTGTATGTGGATCTTTGTGTTCCCGTCAGTGTGTCCAAAGAAGAGCTCCGATATCAATCTCTGAAAGGGTTCTTAAAGGGTGTAATGGTTACGATATTGATCATTGATAACCCTCATGAATGCCGAGCCCACTCTCGGTAAGTGTGTGACTTGACTTTTCACATTCTCTTATCGGCACACTGGGGAGATCAATAGTTCCTTACTCATGCAAGGTTCTCTCTCTCTCTCACTCACTCACTCACTCACTCACTCACTCACTCACTCACGCCTCCCAGCCTGTTTACAGGGGATTAGCTCCACCTCAGGGGAGAGAGCCATGCAAACAAGGAATCCATGTCTACCTGTCTGGAATATCAATGGCAACCTACAAAATACTGCCCTTTCGCTGTTCAGAAATGGCATGGGAGAAGGGACATTTGGAATAGAATGGGAGACCATCTCCACAAATCTCATTGTTACAGGCACCTTTGCTTTCAACAGATAAAGGCTGGGACAAAAGGTCTCTCTCTCTCTCTTTCTTTGTCTGTCTTTCTGTCCGTGGTGGCCAGAGTAATTCTCCCTGTAGGGGTGCTGTCAGGATCTGTGCTTTTTGACTTGGCTGGGTCAGTCTGTTTTGTAAAATGCATTAGGCCAGGGTCGACAGGGCAGGGAGCATCGCTCCTCTCGCCTGGGGGACAAAGACCCTTGAAATTGGTGACAGCAGAGGTGGATCATGTGGCAGGCCTGTGATCTTGGGTTTGCTGTGTTCAGGTGGTGGTGGTGGTGGTGGTTGTGTGTCTAGATGGGCTTTTCCTGCCTCTGAACACATAGTATGATCAGAGAGACATTGATTTTTGATTGCTTCAATGTATATTTTTTTGAAGAAAGGTAGGCTAATACATGACTATTCAGTTCAGTTCTGAACGATGTGACGTCCATCACTTCCTCATATTTAATGAACCAATGAACCTCATACCAAGGTATCGCAGCAGAATTCACAGCTCCCACTCCTCTCTCTCTCTCTCTCTCTCTCTCTCTCTCTCTCTCACTCTCTCTCTCCCCCTCTTTCCCTGTCTACCATATCCTCTGTTTCTCTCTCCCTTTCTTTTTTCATCTCTATGTTGCTGCTCCTCCACCCACTAGCTTAATTACCAGGTTTCACAGTCAGTTTGCCTGGCAAGGCCTGATTGCTCTGAGCACTGGAGCTGAGGGCGGAGAAGAAGGGGGCGAGGGGGAGAACGGAGGGGGACACGATAGTAGACTGCAAGCTTGCCAACACGCACGCGCACACAGCTCCAATGAAGAACGGAGCCCATTGGTTTGGAAAAGCATTGTGGAGAATCAGGAGCTAGGTGGCAGATACATAGAGGTAAATCTCCATTGAACAGCTTGATATCGCTGAGACACAATGGACTGGTGAGCACCTGCTCTCACCTCGCCGTCAGGTGTCCCACTGAAGGTAGCACTTTCATCCTGCTGACGCCAGGATCAGACAGGCAAGCAGCGATAGAGCTTCCGCTCTCCTCAAGGTGTAAACTCTTTACACCAATTAAAAAAAGAAAACGACACATCAGAGCAACGCTTTTTCCTTTCACCATGTCTCCATTTGAGCACGCTCACATTATGGTGTGCCTTTGTTGATGGCGCTCTTGTTTAATGTCTCGTAAAAATACAATTGCATATTTAATTGGTCTTGTTATCTCTGTCACGGTGACACCGGTGTTTTGTCGGTGAACAGCAGTGAGACATTGTCACTCAGTTTGGGGTCTTTGTATTCATTACAACTGAGTCAGTGCACTAAGGGATTTCACTGGCTCTGTGGCCCCTAGCTAATAAACAGGGGTGTGATAATGGGTTAGGGAAAGAGGAATGTGGGGATTGGTTTAGGGATGGCTGGCCCTGTACTGTACAGGTCCTGGGGTTGCCCTGGCAACAGGAGGACAGTGGAACATCAATAAAATAAAGGCCCTGCCTTTTATAACAGAGATAAGGGGGATAAATGTCGCTAAAGCAATAGCGCTCATATTGATGTGTGTGTGTGTGTGTGTGTGTGTGTGTGTGTGTGTGTGTGTGTGTGTGTGTGTGTGTGTGTGTGTGTGTGTGTGTGTGTGTGTGTGTGTGTGTGTGTGTGTGTGTGTGTGTGTGTGTGTGTGTGTGTGTGTGTGTGTGTGTGTGTGTGTGTGTGTGTGCGCGCGCGTGTGTGTGTGCGTGTGTGCATGCGTGCAATGGATTTCTCATTATTCCGCCAGGAGAGTTTGTGTCTTTGTCTGCCTCTTAACTCAATATCATATGCATAATAGAATTGTCTTGTATGAACAATGTTAGACTCCATGACACAGACCCGGTACGCTCCTTCTCATGTTCTACCTGTCTCTCTTGTTCTCTCTTGTGTCTCTCTTTCACATTGCTAATCACTAAATGCTATTTGATTTTTCTTAGAATGCTTCCTGGTTCATTGATCAGGTAAAGCAGAGGCAACCATTGTGTGCCTGCTCTTGATAGCAAAAGATTGTAAATCGTTAGGCTTGAATGGGGTGGATATGTTAACATTGGCTTTGCTGTCGGGTGGCTGGTTGCAGTATGTTAACTGACTGTTTTTTGTGTGTTGAGATTTACCGTCGCTGCTGGCTGGTGTTTAAGAAGTCGTCCAGTAAAGGACCACGCAGACTGGAGAAGTACACTGATGAGAAGTCCGCTTACATCAGAGTCTGTCCTAAGGTACCCCCCCACCCCCCCGACCACCCCAGAAAGTGCTGCATGATAAGTCACGTTTCAATTGGCAAATGTCAGTTTGAAGTATGATGTCTGAGTGTGGCGCGTATGGTATTACTGTGAGTGGGTGATATATCTGTGTGCGTGTGTGTGTGTGTGGGGGAGGGGCATTTGAAAGTCAGTCATTCAGTCAGTCTGTTCTCTGAGCCCCCCGTTCAGCTGCGGGGAGCAAAAGTGCATGTCTGGAGGGATCCACACACACACACACAGACACACACACACACACACACACAAAGGCTGAAGGAAATGAGAGTGACACAGACGTTGCTCACATCAAAGCCAGCCTCCCAATCCCAGACAGATTCCAGGCCTCCCTGAAGTGTCTGAGCATGGGGTGCCCTCCTCCAAAACACCCCGGACCCCACTACACCTGGCTACAACACTCCCTCTTTCTCTCCTCTCTTTCTGAAAACTGAATCTGACCAACCGGTGGCACATCATACAGTATTTTGACAGCTTTTTAAAAATCCTTTCAACCTCTCTGTGTTTGTCTGACCTCTTGACCTCTCCTGTTGCCTAGGTGACAGAGATCAGCAATGTGAAGAATGTCACAAGGCTCCCAAGGGACACCAAGCGCCAGGCAGTAGCCATCGTCTTTACCGATGACACCTCACGCACGTTCACCTGTGAATCAGGTACTCCACACCACACCTACTGTATTGTAATATATGTCCTCACAGTGTACAATTATCTCTAAAGCTTCCTGTTTTATGACGTCTCTCTTTACATCCCATTGGTCTAAACTCAGAGCTAGAAGCAGAGGAGTGGTTCAAAACTCTGTCAATCGAATGCCTGGGGACCCGCCTCAATGACATCAGTCTAGGAGAGCCGGACTTGCTGGCAGCAGGTGTTCAGTGTGAACATACAGGTGAGTGTCTTGACTCACTAGCACCATGACACAGTCCTGCTCGACTTTGCTTTATGGCTATGTTTGCATGCATTATTACTTATTACTCATCCTCAAAACAACAGTTAGCTAGGTTTCCATCCAACTGGTGTCAGAATTTCATGCGAATATAAAAAAATATGAATAAAAACAACACAGCCATTTTCCCACCAGAGATGTTTACATCAAATGGACTTGTTGCGGATAAAAAAGCAGTGTGTAGTGACGTAGTGCACATTAAAATGACTGTAGAGGTTCATTTCCCATGTATCCCCCCCCAAAAAAGTTAACCGTGTTTTCAACACATTTTCAACTCCGCTAATAGTTTTGCCACAAAACAAATTAGCGTTATAGGCTATAGCAAATGTGCCCACTCTGGTCTTGGCACTTGCTCTCTCGTTGCTCATAAAGGTGTTTACACTGCCATCTCTCGCATAATTCATTTACAGACACAAGAAGATTCCACCTTGTCTAGCGTATTTTGGTTTGTCGACATTTGGAAAGTTGACAGACAAATTTTCCATCAGGCCTGTCGTGCCATTTTTTTTTAATCGGATATGTACTTTACTCACATTAAAAGATTGGATAGAAATGTGGTTATTGAAAAAAAGTCCAATTAAATGTATTTTCCATGTACTGTAGATTCCACATCGCAATACATTGGGAAATTACATTGAAACTACATTGATTCAAACAGTTGTGTGCCCAGTGGAATGGTTTAAGGACACTCGACTCTGCTATTCAACCAAATGGCTTTTCCATTCTCCGTATGGATCGAACAGCAGCTTCAGGTAAGATTATGGGGGAGGTGTATGCTTCCTCATCAACAATTCCTAGTGTACCGAAGTTGAAAACATGTAGAGCTTCTGTTCACCTGATCTGGAGTTTCTGATGCTAAAATGCCAACCCCACTAAATGCCAAGGGAATTCACGCATGTTATTATCACAGCTGTGTGCATACCGCCACAAGCAAACACCAAGGCGGCACTCAGCAAACTGTACATGAACATTAGCCAGCAAGAATCCTCACACCCGGAAGCAATCTTTATTGTCATGGGTAATTTTAACCAAGATAGTTTAAAACACATTCTTCCAAAATAAAGTACTACCAACATGTTTCCTGTCCCACGAGAGGAAACAACGTGCTGAACCATGCACTGTATATACAAACATCCGTGATGCCATCCCTCACCCCCACTTTGGCCAATCCAAAAGTATGTGGACACCTGCTCGTCAAACATCTCCTTCCAAAATCATGGCCATTAATAAGTTGGTCCCATCTTTGGTGCTACAACAGCCTCCACTCTTCTGGGAAGGCTTTCCACTAGATGTTGGAACATTGCTGCGAGGACTTGCTTCCATTCAGCCAAAAGGGCATTAGTGAGGTCGGGCACTGATGTTGGGCGATTAGGACTGGCTCGCAGTCTGCGTTCCAATTCATCCCAAAAGTGTTCGATGGGGTTGAGGTCAGGGCTCTGTGCAGGCCAGTCAAGTTCATCCATACCGATCTCGACAAACCATTTCTGTATGGACCTCACTTTGTGCACGTGGACATTGTCATGCTGAATCAGGAAAGGGCCTTCCCCAAATGTTTGCCACAAAGTTGGAAGCACAAAAATCATCTAGAACGTCATTGTATGCTGTAGCGTTAGGATTTCCTGCCATTGGAACTAAGTGATCTAACCATGAAAAAAAAAACAGCCCCTTTCCGTTATTCCTTCTCCAACAAACTTTACAGTTGGCACTATGCATTGGGGCATCTAGTGTTCTCCTGGCATCTGCCAAACCCAGATTTGTCAGTCACAATAAAAATCCAGAAATACCCCAACCAAAAACTCTGAATGAACAGAAATATCCATACCATGCTGAGAACCCATACTGCAACATTCAATGTCAGAAGAACAAAACCCAGATGACTTGGTGTGAGACGTGTACAAGACAATACAGACACAAACTTGAATTGATGTTCGACAAATCCAGATGTGTGGTTCCCACCGAAGCCTCCCTCCCGACAAGCTTTACACATTCTATGCTCGCTTTGAGGCGAGCCGCCAGGAAGACTCTCGCAGCTCCAGACGACAAAGTGATTTTGCTCTCCAAGGCTGACGTGAGGAAAACTCTCAAAAGAGTGAATACTCACAAAACTGCGTCTTCAGAGTGTGTGCTGGTCACCAAGGCGTCTCCAATGTCTTCTCTGACATCTTCAACCTGTATTCTTGTAAACCACTGGCTGTAACACATCCTCCACACAGACTCTTAACACAGGGGTCCCCCAGGGGTGTGTCCTCAGCCCTCTGCTGTGCTCCCTATTCACCCATGACTTGACAGGGCACCAACTCCATCATCAAGTTTTCTGATGACACCATGGCTGTAGGACTGATAACCAACAAAGATCAGTCAGCCTATAGGTAGGAGGTAAATTAATTGTCATTGTGGTCCTAGGAAAATAACCTCTCCCAAAAAGTCAGCAAAACAAAAGAGTTGATTGTTGATTTCAGAAAGCAGAAGATGGACATGCCCTGATCCACATCAACAGGACTGCAGTAGAGAGTCAGCAGTTTTATGTTCCTCTGCGTCTACATCACCGAGAACTTGACATGTACCCCACCACTCTTGTCAAGAGGCTACAACAGCATCTCTACTTCCTAAGGTGGCTGAAGAAAATCAGCAAAAGTGTCCTGACCAGCTGCATCACAGCCTGGTACATGAATTACTCTGTTCATGACTGCTAGGCCCTCCAGCGGGTGGTGAAGACGGCCTGGTACATCCCTGGGACCGTGCTCCCACCAATCCAGGACAATTACTCAAAACAGTGCCTGAGGAAAGCCCGCATCATCATCAGGTAGCTTAGCGGTTAGACCTGAGCCGACAAGTGGGAAAAAAAAAATCGGTTGATGTGCTCTTGAGAAAGGCTGTTAACCCTGATTTCTCCAGGGCCACCGTTCTACTATGGCTGACCCTGTAAAACAACACATTTCACTGCACCTATCCGGTGGACGTGACAATAACAAAATTATATTTATATACAGTGTCTTCGGAAAGTATTCAGACCCTTGACTTTTCCCACATTTTGTTATGTTAGTCTTATTCTAAAATTTATTAAATTGTTTTTTCCCCTCATCAATCTACACACAATAACCCATAATGACAAAGAAAAAACAGGTTTGTAGAAATGTTTGCTAATTATTATTATTTTTTAAACAGAATACATAATTTACATAAGTATTCAGACCCTTTACTCAGTACTTTGTTGAAGCACCTTTGGCAGCAATTTCAGCCTTGAGTGTTCTTGGATATGACGCTACCAACTTGGCACACCTGTATTTGGTGAGTTTCTCCCATTCTTCTCTGCAGATCCTCTCAAGCTCTGTCAGGTTGGATGGGGAGCGTCGCTGCACAGATATTTTCATGTCTCTCCAGAGATGTTCGATCGGGTTCAAGTCCGGGCTCTGGCTGGGCTACTCAAGGACATTCAGAGACTTGTCCCGAAGCAACTCCCGAAGCAACTCCTGCAATGTCTTGGCTGTGTGCCTAGGGTCATTGTCCTGTTGGAAGCACCTCTGGAGCAGGTTTCATCAAGGATCTCTCTGTACTTTGCTCCATTCATCTTTGCCTTGATCCTGACTAGTCTCCCAGTCCCTGCCGCTGAAAAACACCCCCACAACATGATGCTGCCACCACAATGCTTCACCGTAGGGATGGTGCCAGGTTTCCTCCAGACATGACACTTGGCATTCAAGCCAAAGAGTTTAATCTTGGTTTCATAAGACCAGAGAATATTTTTTCTTGAAGTCTGAGAGTCTTTGGGTGCCTTTTAGCAAACGCCAAGCGGGCTGTCATGTGCGTTTTACTGAGGAGTGGCTTCTGTCTGGCCCTCTTCCATAAAGTCCTGATTGGTGGAGTGCTGCAGAGATGGTTGGTCTTCCTGAATGTTATCCCATCTCCACAGAGGAACTCTAGAGCTCCCTGACCAAGGCCCTTCTTCCCGATTGCTCAGCTCCAAACTTGTTCAATTTAAGAATGATGAAGGCCACTGTGTTCTTGGGCACTTTCAGTGCTGCAGAATATTTTTGGTAACCTTTCCCAGATCTGTGCCTCAACACAATCATGTCTCGGAGCTCTACGGACAATTCCGTTGACCTCATGGCTTGGTTTTTGCTCTGAAATGCACTGTCAACTGTGGGACCTTATATAGACAGGTGTGTGCTTCATGTCCAATCAATCATGTCCAATCAATTTAATTTACCACAGGTGGACTCCAATCAAGTTGTACAAACATCTCAAGGATGATCAATGGAAACAGGATGCACCTGAGCAAAATTTCAAGTCTCATAGCAAAGGGTCTGAATACGTATTATAAATGAGGTATTTCTGTGTATAATTTTAAATACATTTGCAAGCATTTCTATAAACCTGTTTTCGATTCGTCATTACGGGGTATTGTGTGTAGATTTCTGATTATAATCTTTTTACAAATTCATTTTAGAATAAGGCTGTAAAGTTAACAAAATGTGGAAAAAGTCCAGGGATCTTAATGAAGGAAGGCACTACTTATCGAAGGCACCGTATACTGTGTATATATCCACGAGCTGTTCACTCCTTTACCGTTAGAGCGTGGGGTCTGATACCAACAGGCTCAGAGACAGTTTTAACTACAAGCCACCAGACTGCTGAACACTTAAACTAGACTGACCACCTGCACTGACTTTCCGCACCTTAACGCACGCACGCACGCACGCACTCATTCACTCACTCACTCACTCACTCACTCACTCACTCACTCACTCACTCACTCACTCACTCACTCACTCACTCACTCACTCACTCACTCACACACACACACACACACACACACACACACACACACACACACACACACACACACACACACACACACACACATTCTTGTTACACACACATTCTTGTTACACACACATTCTTGTTACACACACAATACAGCTGCTGCTACCAGTCTCTTATTATTATTGCAAAATGGATCATCACTTCAACTCTCTGTGATGCTTTGTGGATACGGGTCCTGGCTTTCTACAAGTCACTTTATAATGTGTGGTATGTCATGCTGAACTAAGACTAGTAATATCCCTTCCTGTCTCCCTGACAGAGCGTTTCAATGTGTTCCTACTGCCCTGTCCTAACCTGGACATCTATGGGGAGTGTATGATGCAGATCACCCATGAGAATATCTACCTGTGGGACATCCACAACCCTCGCACCAAACTGGTTACCTGGCCTCTCTGCTCCCTGCGCCGCTACGGACGAGATGCCACGCGCTTCACCTTCGAGGCTGGACGGTGAGGGAGACACTCACTGAGGGAGGGAGGGGTATGGAGAGTGAGGGATGGGGAGAAGAATGCAAAAGCTGCAGGAAAGCAGGACTGTGTAACCAGTTGTCTGTGCCTAGCCCATAGATCGCTTGATGAAAAACACATACAGACCACACACACTCATGCTCGCACGTACGTGCACAAAAAACACACTCACACACACACACACACACACACACACACACACACACACACACACACACACACACACACACACACACACACACACACACACACACACACACAGAGACAGGAGCCCTGTCCGGCAGAGCCTCATAAAGAGATTGATTGAATAGATTAGAGGAAAATCAATGGTGAGCGAGGCGTTCTTATCTCCTCCTGCGCTTTGATAAACTTGAAAAGAAAGGATTCGGTCCACTTGCAGGGTGCCCCCCAAAGGACAAAGATAAGAGTGATGCACTGTCAGTAGGGAGAACGTAGTCCCACACTGCCACCTAGTGGTGTTTAGGATGCAGTATTATTGGCTGCTATTTGCTTGAGAACAATTTGTGGTGAATAGTGTGCCTGAAAAATGACTTTTTGCAAAAACACAGCTATATAAGATGATTTGTTGATATGACCTATTATGGCCTGTATACACATGCATGTTGTACTGAGTAGTGTGTGTTGGTGTGTTCCAGGATGTGTGACAGTGGAGAAGGCCTGTACACCTTCCAGACGCGGGAGGGAGAACAGATCTACCAGAGAGTCCACTCCTCCACCCTGGCCATCGCTGAGCAGCACAAGAGAGTTCTGATGGAGATGGAGAAGAACAGCAGAGTAGGGCACAGTTATACACACACACACACACACACACACACACACACACACACACACACAGTATTCTCCCTGGTGGTTATATAATGGTTATATAATACTGTGTAATACAATATGTAATACTATATAATACTGTGTAATACAATATGTGATACTATATCATACTGTGTTTTTAGTACATTTTTTTCTCTCTGTCAGTTGTCTAAAGGTTCTGAGGCGAGCTCCTACCCCTGTACCCCCACAGCCATCCTGCCCCGCAGTGCCTTCTGGCACCATATCACTGGCACCCAGGGGGGCATGGACCCAGCCCATGGTAAACCACAGCCTAGACTACAATCTCAACCACACAGCACTGGGGCTAGAGTGGGAACATTGGTCTGAATATGGAAAGTGTAAACGTTTGAACATGGGGTCTGGAGTTTAACGAATCATACAGAAGCTTATAGAGTAGGCTGCACCTGTAGACATGACTTTTTCTCGTCTGTCTCTTGTGTCCTGTCCTGTCCTGTAGGTGACATGTTTGGTGGTTCTCAGACTGGCGCTGATGCAGACCTGCTCTCCACCCGGCTGCCCTCAGAGCCACGCCACGCTACCATGCCCCTGGCACACAGCCGACACTCCCCCGCCCGCTACCCCACCTACCCCAGCCAGTGATCCCAGGGGTGCATTGCAGACCCCTAGCCTCCTCCACTCTATACACCGCACTCCTCCTATTCTCCTTTCTCTGCAGTGCTTACCTCAACTCCACGCCCCCTCATCTACCCTCCAGCCAATCAGGTTGGGTTGTGGGGAGTGGGCTCTAAGATGGGGTCATAGGACCTCCCCTAAAGCTGGGAGCTCTGTGAAGCAGGACGTGACAGCGCCTCTGGTCTTCTCTTCTTCTTCCAAAGGCTGGTTACCTGAAGGAACTTCAACTCCCAGAATCCCTCACGGTGGGGGCAAAGTGCATTGTGCGAGCCAGCAGTGGCTTGTTGCCTCTTAGTGAGCTGACATTGTGGCATGGTGCATCTCTCTTTGCTCTGCTGTGGGTGTGGAGGAGGAACAGGAGGAGAATGGGTGTGAGCTGTAAGGATGTGATTTAGTCTCCTCTCTAACCCCTGTGAAATCTTATTTTCTGATGGGATTCAGTCAGCTCTCCATCACCTCAACCCCCTTCGCAACAGACCTCTTCATGTACCTCATGCCAGCTCTTAGCAAAGTTCAATGTTAGGGGCTCAGGACGTCCCCATACAGCTCTTATTAGGGGCAGAACAGTAGGACCCCTTCCTACCATCCCTGCTCTCCAGCATGATAAGGATTGTGGCGCTCGCTCCAACCCATAACCTCAATCTGACAGACACATATGTAAGACAACAGTTTCTTCCCAAGTACTGGCCTTGGCTTCCTTCTTCAACTATGTGTGGGTGGAAGAGGGACTGTCCCTGGACTACCATCCAAACAAACACCTGGTCTAATTCCACAGAGAAACAAAGGACCACTTGTCTTTCATCTTTCTTTCTTTAAAATATTAACTTGTAGCAGACTTAACAACCTGACTTTACCTTGTATACTGTTCTGTCTGATAAAGAAAATAGACAGATTTTTCTGGAAGGATAGAGGGAGGCAGTGATGAGAGGGAGGGAGAGCCATATGCCTCTGAAGTCATGACTTCGTTTGTTGTTTTCTCCTGGTTTCCTGCCATTGGGTTGTGAAGACATCCAAGGCTGTTCATAATATGGTAATGGAACCCTGTCGCGCGCGCGTGCGTGTGTGCGTGCGTGCGTGTGTGTGTGTGTGTGTGTACTGCATGAATGGGATATACAGTTACTGTCATTTGGCCACTTTAAAACCTATGTTAAGAGAGAATTTAGACATGGTAAAGAATAAGCTAGATAGACGTCACAAAGATGTAGCCACTCCCTCAAACCTCATCATTATTGTGGAGGTCCTTGGTCTGAGGGAGACACCACGGACTGTGTCATAGTGTGGCTCCTCATTGAGTGTCCTGTCAGGCACAAGAGTATAATGAACTAGTGAAGTTGTGATAACCATTGTTACTGTCCCGTGTTTGTAGCTTCACAGACTTTCTGGTGTGTGGGGGTGGGTTATCGCCTGACCAAAATGGTTCTTGACATGTTTGCACTTGTTTTTTTTCCTTCTTTAAAAAAAAAATGTGTTTTTGATAAAGCAGGAGCCATTGCTCTTAATTTGGGTCATGTGAGGGATAAGCACAGATCTAGGGCGGGTCCATAAGTTACCTGCCTCAGAGACCCTCACATGGAGTCCTTTCATTTTAGGGGTGTAGCCTAGATACAGCTAGTGGGTTAGTTAGTAGATGACTGTTGCACAAAGAGAGAAACACATGTTTATATAGCTGGAAGTATAAAACCTGCCCTCTACACAGTTCTTACATAAGATTGAGTTTATAACTAATAATGCTAATTATTTTAACCCGTCGCAAGATTAGCAGATTTGATTGACTATGAAGTAAGACTTTCCAACTGTGTATTAATTTGTGACACTTGGATATGACCCAACTAATACCACCATGTAGTTAGAGATTGGACTAATATGAAATATATATATATATATACACAGTATTTCACCACTGTTAATGTTATTATATGTGAAGCTTATAAAATGAGGTAATTTTCTAATCTCCGTGACTAGGTGTAATGTTATTTATTTGAGTTGGCCAGAGTGGGACAGTCTGATGTCTAAGGCTACTTGTTAAATGCTGGAATCCAATAAAACACACATTTACAGCTTATTTATCTCATGTTAACATAAAGGGCTAAGCTTTTTGTTTAACATAATCTTTACCCTGTGTATTTGTGTTTGTGTACATACATGAGTTGTTGTTGCTGCCCCCTTGGGCTCTTGAAAATACAGCTATTTATTTCACATCGTGTGGTCTCTAGATGTGTGTGTTTGTGAGAGAGAGTGTGCGGTGTATGGCTGAATGTTCTGTGACAGGGATTGTCTGGGGGACGTTTCTTTGAAATGCATGCACTCTACACATTTTTATACTGCGTAACGATGGTAAGATTGAAATGTTGTGGACTTGTTCGTCCAGATATGTGGGCGAAGACTTTTTTTTACAGACGTTTACTTGGCACAAGGAAATAAAGAACAACGATTCACCTGATCATGGGGTCATCGAAGTGATTTACTTTCATTGGATGAAAGAGAGATGTTACCATGGGGATGATGTATGGAGGGGAAGGCTTGATACAAGTCTTCTGGAATGGGAGGAGTCTTCATACTCCCTCCATGGGTCCGAAACGACCACGTTTCATTCCATTTCGTCCCCTTTACCTCCTCTCCTTGAAACTATTTTGCCTTAGACGTCACGTTTCCGTCGCTGCTCTTTCTCTTGGTTCTCTTTTTTATCGTCGCTGTCTGGTGAAAACCGCATCTCCAAAACAGAACCGTTTCAGGACATTGAAAAGATTAGAACATTTTCCCACGAACAAACATACAATTATGAAACTCCCAAAGCTATTTCGAATAGGATGTATTGGTGCCAGAGTCATGAAAGGTTCAGAGTACATTGAGGGGAGTTAGTGCTTTAAATAAATGTAAAAAATAAAACATTTGGCAAAATGTTTTGTTTGGTTTTCATCAGACAAGCGAGCGTCATTACGGAACCTGCTTTTTCATAACAATTCTATCGGCCAAATCCCTCCTGGATAAGAATTGCAATATGACTGGATATCTCATGATGGATTGAACATCTGTTTATTGTGGTGGTGAAAATGTTGTTTTATTACAATGTTTGTAATCATTTCACAGGCATTTTGGATCACTCCTTAGCTTTGTGGTTGATACTGGGTTGTTTCCACAGAACGTACATGTTACTCAACATCAACACCAGTACTTATTTGCATAGCAGGCACACAAATGCAAACTTTACCTCACATGTCACATACAATTCACTTGCACGTTTGTATATTTAACAATACTTTAACTACATTTTACAACTGCTAATGGACTAAATTGTGGGCCAAGCCACCTGTCGACAAATATTCAATTTCACCAGGATGTTTGAAAAATAGAAAACATATTTTGCTATCTTTGTTTGCCAGCTGTCCAGCATTAGTCTTGTTAGGTTCAGGAACCTATTTCTGCTGGTGAGGAATGGCTTGGACAAGCTGAGGTACCCAAATTTCAACCTCCAAACATGTTCCTCCTCCATGTTAATCATACATCTGCTAAATGTGCGTTCAGAAAGTTTGATAATAGTTTAATTCGTCAAAAGCATTTTTACAGAGGCAAAGATGTTCGTGTTCTGTAGGAAAATTGTTTATTTCAGACATTCACCACAAATGATTGGTTTATGTTCATTGTACTATTCCTGGTATCTGTTTAGGTTAGTTGGCACATAATGGAGGACTTCTTAAACCAACCTCCTCTCCAAAAAGAAAGGAGGACCAAGTCACTCTTCATATAATGAATTAAATTGCCTTTATTTGTATGGCACATTCAATTAAACAAAGTTGAAATACTCCTCTCTGCCAGGGTTTCTCCCAGCTAGAGCTGTGTTACTTTTCTCTGAGAGCACAGAGAAAACAACACTTTAACCTTCTCATCAATCTGGAAGTTACAGCCCCACACAGTCATTGGAACATTGGGAATAGTGCTTAAATTGATCTTGAAATTAAAAACATTAATACGATACATTGTTATCTGCCTCGTAACATACTTTGCTCTGTCTCTGTGCTCGGTGCATTTCCTTTGGGTGAGGCACGTGGTGTGATTTGGGGAGACCACACTAAACAGGACATATTAGGACTATAGTTTTGTGTGGACTCAGTGCCTGGGACCCTGATGTAGGTATGCTATGAGCATGTTGCCATTGAAACCCCTGTTGCATGAATTCCTTTAAAAAAATGCCATGTGTGTCCTGTAATGTTTGTGGTATTAACATTTTGCATTTTTTACTATAAAAAAAATACACTGTAAAGACTGGTTGTGGCTTGTTTTTGTCCTGCCTCATCACATTATCATTTCAATATCGGTGTATTTTTTTTTCTTCATTTAACTAGGCAAGTCAGTTAAGAACAAATTCTTAAATTCTTGATTTTTTTATTTTTTACAAAAGCAATATGGGCATTTCAATAATGAAACAAAAATAATTAGGGGAAAAAAGCAGAACAGAAAGTTTAATAAATAGCTAAACTTACAAAAACATATCTATATATATATTATATATATATTTTTATATATATTATGAGTACAATGTTTTGCTTAGATTCAATCAGATTATTATTTATTTTTTTCATCTTTATTTAACCAGGTAGGCCAGTTGAGAGCAAGTTGTCCTTTACAACTGCGACCTGGCCAAGATAAAGCAAAGCAGTGCGACAAAAACAACAGAGTTACACATGGGATAAACAAACGTACAGTCAATAACACAATAGAAAAATCTGTATACAGTGTGTGCAAATGAAGGAGGTAAGGCAATAAATAGGCCAATAGTGGAGAAGTAATTACAATTTAGCAATTTACACTGGAGTGATATATGTACAGATGATGATGTGCAAGTAGAAATACTGGAGTGCAAAAGAGCAGAAAAACAAACATGGGGATGAGGTAGGCAGTTGGTTGGATAGGCTATTTACAGATGGGCTGTGTACAGCTGCAGCGATCAGGAAAGCTGCCCTGACAGCTGACGCTTAACGTTAGTGAGGGCGATATAAGTCTCCAACTTCAGTGATTTTTGCAATTCGTTCCAGTCATTGGCAGCAGAGAACTGGAAGGAAAGGTGGCCAAAGAGGTGTTGGCTTTGGGGAGTGACCAGTGAAATATACTTGCTGGAGCGCGTGCTACGGGAGGGTGTTGCTATGGTGACCAGTGAGCTGAGATAAGGCGGCACTTTACCTAGCAAAGACTTATAGATGACCTGGAGCCAGTGGGTTTGGCGACGAATATGTAGCGAGGACCAACCAACGAGAGCATACAGGTCGCAGTGGTGGGTAGTATATGGTGGGTAGTTTTGGTGACAAAACGGATGGCACTGTGATAGACTGCATCCAATTTGCTGAGTAGAGTGTTGGAGGCTATTTTGTAAATTACATCGCCGAAGTCAAGGATCGGTAGGATAGTCAGTTTTACGAGGGTATGTTTGGCAGCATGAGTGAAGGAGGCTTTGTTGAGAAATAGGAAGCCGACTCTAGATTTAACTTTGGATTGGAGATGCTTAATGTGAGTCTGGAAGGAAAGTTTTCAGTCTAGACAGACACCTAGGTATTTATAGTTGTCCACATATTCTAAGTCAGAACCGACCAGAGTAGTGATACTAGTCGGGTGGGTGGGTGGGTGCGTGCAGCGATCAGTTGAAGAGCATGCATTTAGTTTTACTAGCAGTTAAGAGCAGTTGGAGGCCACGGAAGGAGTGTTGTATGGCATTGAAGCTCGTTTGGAGGTTTGTTAACACAGTGTCCAAAGGAGGTGCAGAGCTGTTGGCCGGGGTTGGGGTAGCCAGGTGGAATGCATGGCCAGCCGTAGAGAAATGCTTATTGAAATTCGATTATCGTGGATTTATCAGTGGTGACAGTGTTTCCTAGTCTCAGTGCAGTGGGTAGCTGTAAAGTCTCCATGGACTTTACAGTGTCCCAAAACTTTTGGAATTAGTGCTGCAGGATGCACATTTCTATTTTAAAAAGCTAGCCTTTGCCTTTTCTTAACTGTGTATTGTTTCCTGACTTCCCTGAAAAGTTGCATATTGCGGGGACTTTTCGAAGCTAGTGCAGTACGCCACAGGGTGTTTTTGTGCTGGTCATGGGCAGTTAAGTCTGGAGTGAACCAAGAGCTATTCTGTTCTTTGTTATACATTTTTTGAAAGGGGCATGCTTATTTAAGATGGTGAGGAAAGCACTTTTAAAGAACAACCAGGCATCCTCTACTGACGGGATGAGGTCAATATCCTTCCAGGATACCCGTGCCAGGTCGATTAGAAAGGCCTGCTCGCTGAAGTGTTTTAGGGACGTTTGACAGTGATGAGTGGCGGTCGTTTGACCGTGGTCCCATAATGGATGCAGGCAATGAGTCAGTGATCGCTGAGATCATTGTTGAAAACAGCAGAGGTGTATTTAGAGGGCAAGTTGGTCAGGATGATATCTATGAGGGTGCCCATGTTTACGTATTTGGTGTTGTACTAGGTAGGTTCCTTGAAAATTTGTGTGAGATTGAGGGCATCTAGCTTAGATTGTAGGACGGGGTGTTAAGCATTTCCCAATTTAGGTCAGCTAGCAGTACAAACTCTGACGATAGATGGGGGGCAATCAATTCACATAGGGTGTCCAGGGCACAGCTGGGAGCTGAGGGGGGTCTATAACAAGCAGCAACAGCGAGGGACTTATTTCTGGAGAGATGGAGCTTTAAAAGTAGAAGTTCGAAGTGTTTGGGCATAGACCTCTACAGTAGATTGCAATTCCACCCATTTAGGAATAACTGGCAGCTTGTGCTCCTAAGAAAGTCCAACCCTAGGATACAAGGGTCCTGCACAACCGCTACCCACACAGGGTCCTGCCCCCTACTGTCAGTCATTATTCCCTTCCGTTTCATGGGTGCCAGCTCACCTGTGACAGTGCTGAGCTGAACAGTTGTGGGCTCAAACTGAGTCCAACCTGGCACAATATCCGACCTCACCAGGGTTACTGTGGACCCAGTGTCCACCAGGGCAGAGCAGGGCACCCCCTCCACAGTGACATGACAAAAGTCCCCAACACAGCCTTGCTCCCCCGTCCGTGCCAGTGCTGACATAGAGCCATTTCCCTGAGCTCTGGGGGACATGGGGCAATCCTGGCGCAGATGGCCTGGCTGGCCAAACACCCAGCAGACCATGGGACCAGGGCGTGTGTTTTGTGCCACCTCTAGCGACACGGCACGAATGAGTTCAGTAATTTCAGCCACCCATGCAGGCTTTTCCGGCCCTGGGCTGCTCTGCACCACAGCCCGCACAGTGGGTGTCTCCATGCACCCCCACCTAAGTCCCAGCCCACACGAGCTCCCTCTCCAAAGCCATCTCCAAGGCTATCTGAAATGACTCAGGATGAGCCAGCTGGGTCTGTATGCGCAGCTCCATAGGAGAGAGCACTTGTATGAACTGGTCCCGTGCTAGCTCGCTCTGCACAGAGGGGGGCATGTGAGCATATGCCCGCTGAGAGAGGCTCTCAATGTCATTAACTAGCACCCGTAGCAGCTCTCCAGGCTGCCTGCGTCTATTACACATTGTTCAAAGCGCTTCCCAATCCCCCTTACCGGATTACTTCGGGGTCTTAACAGATACAGATGCAGTCGGGGACAGGGCGCTGCCATGTTTGTTTACATCCTGAGCTCCAGCCTCTCGTCACGCAGCGTCGACGTCACCCATTCGGTCCGCCCCCCAGAATCTGCGCGAAGCACAGTTGACAAAGCACTTATTATGCCCGCTTCAGCCGCCATCCTTCTAGCACTTTCCCTCAAACGGCCTCTGCCCTCCCTTTGCCCAGGCGCCCCCATCTGCAAGATCCTCCGACATCCATGCACATGCACCTCCTTGGCCATAATCGTCCCCTGCCTCCTCCTTCACTTTCGGATTCCCTCAAAGCATTTTCAACCTCCGTTCTCCACGCAACGTTTGCTAGTTATGGTAGTCAGCTAGCTAGCTGGCTAGTATTTATCAACGTTTTTACTTCTGACACCAATGTAATGCCCTGGCTAGATCATAAATGAACAAATGTCCAGACAAACAGCATAACTCATAACACACAGCTGTCTGTGCAGGTCGCTATAGTATTATTATTAATGCGACTCAGGACATCCAATGGCAATGTCCACAAGAGGTATAAATCCGGGAACTGTTTGCTGATTTGACATCCCCAATGCAGTTACACCTCCGATATCTCCCAAATAAAAATAAAACAGCTCTGCAGTTGTCAGAACTCATTGAAACTGGCCCTAATCTTACAAGCAAACCTGGAAACACATTTTTTATTAGTTTTGTGCTTCAGCTGGATGCATCTCGGGGTTGAACACACTTCAGTGGTTACCGTGGAGATAGATGCCTATTCTGGCCAAGTTAACGTAGAAACAGGAGGTTGTAATAAGCGGTTTTGACTAGATATAAGTGACTTTTCGTAGCAGGTTAGGAGAGCATTTTAGCTAGCCCTAACCCCTTTTCTAAGCATGTTGACTGAATTACAAGAGCTGCTCTTGAAAGATGATAAGTCTGGCTTTGTATACAATAGTGACACCCAGTGGTGTAATATACCCAAGCTCCTGACCATAGACCACAGTATCAGACTGGGTTGTTAATCCTGTATCAATGCCACAACAGGACATTACCTACAGTGTTTTATAATGGCATGCCTTTACCTACTAGATCTACGTACAATTACATTAAGAGCAAAACACTAATTAAATAGAAACATTCAATTATCATGATGAGCTTTTATCCTTGAATTTACATGGGATTGTGCTCCTGTACACAGGACTACTGTGTATGTATGTGTGCATGTGTGTACCTGATGTGAATGAGAATAAGGGCTGTATCTTATCTCACCATGGAGAGAGTTGATGGTGCAGAAGATGTAGAAGGCTGTCTCCCTCAGGGGGCCAAACTGGAAGAGCAGGACCCCCCAGGAGACCCCCCCAGGAGACCCCCAGGAGCCAGGCCAGACCCAGCAGACTGAGTACTGTCCCCCTGTTCATACCCAGTCAGTTTTTTTTACAGAGAGAAAGGAAGTCATTGGTAATATGAAAACACATGGAATTATCATTATCATGATATTACTTTCATTTTAACAGCACCACCGTCTTGCTGGTATATTCTGTATTCTCCATATTTGCCATAACCAACAATTATGGTAAATACTATGCCAGGTATTCCTGAAAGAGATTACGAACATTTTCATTTAATTGCCACAGAGTTAAACACCCCATCCTACCAGGCCCAGTTTGAGAAGGTATCTGTTGACGTGGATGTTGAAGACCCGGATGATGAGCAGATAGAGGTGGAAGCCTTCCAGGGAGAACCAGGTGAGGGTGCACAGCAGAGAGTAGTGGGTGGCTGCTGCCGTAGCAACACACAGGCCATGGACACCAAGAGAGGCTAGGCTGTCATTGATGAGGAAGGTTAGGTTGAGGCACAGCAGCGCCACACACAGGAGATGTGGATGCACAGGGAATCATCAGATTTACCCCTTCTGGGGGAAGAAGTTATGATTAAATCTAATGTTAAATCTAACAATATAGTACATCTAATTTTTATGGCATTTCCTATCTAGGTTTCTTTTGCTTCCTCATTGGGGTCAGGTTTCTGTAAAAGCACTATGCGACAACTGCTGATATAAAAAGGGTACTTTGAATCCCAAAACTTGTTTTTCCAACGAGGATGTTCTTTTTGAATTGCATTGTGAGTGGTGGCTAGTTATTTGCATGTAGTGAACATAAGTATTAGCTGTGTCAGCCAAGTGTCAGTATAGAGACAAGTAGAGTCGCAATTCAACAGCTCAGATACAAGAGGTATGTGGCAGGGTCTACAGTCAATCAAGGATTACAAAAAGAAAACCAGCCCCGTCGCGGACCAGGATGTCTTGCTCCCAGACAGACTAAATAACTTTTTAGCTCGCTTTGAGGACAATACAGTGCCACTGACATGGCCCGCTACCAAAACCTGCGGGCTCTCCTTCACTGCAGCCGACGTGAGAAAAACATTTAAACATGTTAACCCGCGCAAGGCTGCAGGCCCAGACGGCATCCCCAGCCGCGTCCTCAGAGCATGCGCAGACCAGCTGGCTGGTATGTTTAGGTCCACAGACGACGCAATCGCAACCACACTGCACACGGCCCTAACCCATCTGGACAAGAGGAATACCTATGTGAGAATGCTGTTCATCGACTACAGCTCAGCATTTAACACCATAGTACCCTTCAAACTCTTCATCAAGCTCGAGACCCTGGGTTTCGACCCCGCCTTGTGCAACTGGGTACTGGACTGCCTGACGGGCCACCTCCAGGTGGTGAGGGTAGGTAACAACATCTCCACCCCACGGATCCTCAACACTGGGGCTCCACAAGGGTGCGTTCTGAGCCCTCTCCTGTACTCCCTGTTCACCCATGACTGCGTGGCCATGCACGCCTCCAACTCAATCATCAAGTTTGCGGATGACACTACAGTGGTAGGCTTGATTACCAACAACGATGAGACGGCCTACATTGAGGAGGTGAGGGCCCTCGGAGTGTGGTGTCAGGAAAATAACCTCACACTCACACTCAACATCAACAAAACTAAGGAGATGATTGTGGACTTCAGGAAACAGCAGAGGGAGCACCCCCCTATCCACATCGATGGTACAGTGGTGGAGAAGGTGGAAAGTTTTAAGTTCCTCGGCGTACACATCATGGACAAACTGAATTGGTCCACCCACACAGATAGCGTTGTGAAGAAGGCGCAGCAGCGCCTCTTCAACCTCAGGAGGCTGAAGAAATTCGGCT
This sequence comes from Oncorhynchus clarkii lewisi, assembly GCF_045791955.1. Lineage (NCBI taxonomy): Eukaryota > Metazoa > Chordata > Actinopteri > Salmoniformes > Salmonidae > Oncorhynchus > Oncorhynchus clarkii. The sequence continues at coordinate 57,210,760 of NC_092152.1, forward strand.
TGTCACCAAAAGCACTCACAAACTTCTACAGATGCACAATTGAGAGCATCCTGTCGGGCTGTATCACCGCCTGGTACGGCAACTGCTCCGCCCACAACCGTAAGGCTCTCCAGAGGGTAGTGAGGTCTGCACAACGCATCACCGGGGGCAAACTACCTGCCCTCCAGGACACCTACACCACCCAATATCACAGGAAGGCCATAAAGATCATCAAGGACAACAACCACCCGAGCCACTGCCTGTTCACTCCGCTATCATCCAGAAGGCGAGGTCAGTACAGGTGCATCAAAGCAGGGACAGAGAGACTGAAAAACAGCTTCTATCTCAAGGTCATCAGACTGTTTAACAGCCACCACTAACATTGAGTGGCTGCTGCCAACATACTGACTCAACTCCAGCCATTTTAATAAGGGAATTGATGGAAATGTATGTAAAAATGTATTACTAGCCACTTTAAACAATGCCACTTAATATAATGTTTACATACCCTCCATTACTCATATCATATGTATACGTATATACTGTACTCATTTAAACTGCTGCATCTTTCTGCATCTAGCCATCATTATGTAATACATGTATCACTAGCCACTTTAAACTATGCCACTTTATGTTTATATACCCTACATTACTCATCTCATATGTATATACTGTACCCGATACCATCTACTGCATCTTGCCTATACCGTTCTGTACCATCACTCATTCATATATCTTTATGTACATATTCTTTATCCGTTTATACTTGTGTGTATAAGGTAGTAGTTGTGGAATTGTTAGGTTAGATTACTCGTTGGTTATTACTGCATTGTCGGAACTAGAAGCACAAGTATTTCGCTACACTCGCATTAACATCTGCTAACCATGTGTATGTGACAAATATAATTTGATTTGATTTAGTAGAATCTGATCTGAGGTGGATGAGGAGAGCCAGACACAGCAAACAGAGGGATATTCCACAGCCCACCCTGGACAACAACGTCAGCAACCACACAGAGGAGGAGCTCAGACTGGCACTGGAGCCACTGACCGGTGACTGCCGTCAACAAAACACACAGTGGCTAGATCACACGTTGGTTGAGAGTTTCATTTAAAGGATCAAAAGAATGTTAAAGTGAGGTCACAACATATTTTAAGAGTTAGGTTAAGAAGTTATTTCTCACCATAAGTACAGCGAAGAATGAAAGGTGGTTACAAGAGCACACTGTTTCACTTTCCTTTGTCTCAGTGACACATCCAGAGGAATTCCAATGTGCAACAGTATCTGTGTAACAAAGAGATACAGTAAAACATTTTCAACATTTCATTTAGTTGTATATAGTGCATCATAAAACTCTTGTTTCGTGAATAAATAATACTACCATTTTCAACATCCCAGAACACACACGTAAGTGATTTGTTTTCCTATCAGAGAATACATTAGTCACTGTCCTATTCCAATCCACACCACAAAATGTACATGTGAACATAAATTATTGAGGCTGTAAAGACATTTTTGTATTGCAGACAGGAAAATAATCATAATAATAATAATACAAAAATAAATTAAAACGAGACTGTGATGGTTGATTGTGGTGTGAATATGCACTGCTCACTAACCAGTGATGCATATTCCGGAAGAGGAACTTGACCTGTATATGGCTAGTGAGGCCTGAGATGTCCTCTCCGTCATCGATGGCCACCACTCGGCTGTTTAGGAGCTCATTGTCGTTCTCCCCCACCTAGTCAAGGATACGAAGAGAGAACAGAACTTTACATTGTAACTTTACATAGATGACAGAGATAAGTGGTTCTTTCCATGAAACTGTCAACGTCCCCAAATCCCATTCAAATCCCATTCATGCAAATAGAGCTACTTTCCATAGCAGCCTGTCACATTGCAGTTTAGGCTTCATTCAAATTTGCACTGATAACATCAGTGTATGTTAATACCAATCTGTTGTCACTACATGATTCACATACTGGAGTTAAAATGAGGATGTACCACAGATGTTTTTCTGTGCTTTGCGTGACATGAGGATGTCCTGAAATATGTAAATGTATGTTATGAGTGCAGGACTGTTTCATTAGTAATCTCTGAGATGTTGTGGTTGTTACTGTTGTTTTACCGGGAACATGCTGTGATGCTCAAACCAAAATACTCCCAGGTTAACTTCCTCTGCCGTGTCTCCCAGGAAAACACGTAAGGCCTCAGTAGGAATCTCTAACCAAATGTCATCCATCTTCTCCAATGTGGCCTGGTGGAGATGGAGAATGAGTTATACATGTGATTACTGACTATCTCCCCATTTTGCAATTGAACCCACTCTCTCTGCATCCCTCTCATTCGTTGCTTACATTGTTGGTGGAGGGTAGAGCCATTCTAAACTTTAGCAAATTGTTTTTCTGATGTGATGTCACTGAGACTTTGATGCTGTCTACGACCACTTTCTGAGATCCCTGCTTGGTAATGCTGTGAAATGTGCTGTTGTAATGAAATAAAGAATCACAACTCAGAAAAATAATGCCAAAAAAAGATGCCATGAAAATATGTTAAGTTGTCAGTCAAATATTGACATAGCTCAAATGACAGTAAAATACATGTGAGTCCTAATAAGTGGACAACTATTTCATGGAATGCAACTTCTGGCAACATTATACTGTTTCTTCCTTTCCTTTACATTTTCTGTTCAAGTTATCAGAGGTTAGGTCATTATCTTTATATTTCCATTCAACAATCACAATCACATGCTGTCAAACTGTATAAAAACATTTCATTGGTGATGGTTGTGATTTTATTTTTTAGCGCTGTTCTGACTTAGATCTGTTATAGTGATAAAGGTCCATTGATCCACACAATTCTTTAGAGGCATTTCCTTGCAGTTTTCATAATTTGGCTGCATGATGTTGATGAGTCTGTAAGCAGAGAACAGAGTTCTGGGTGTTGGTCAAATCAACTTACACTGAATGGAAACGCATGCTTCATTATGGTTCATTCATGACAGTATGAGACTAGATAATCTAAACATTAATGTATGAAGAGTTTCATTCCAAAATGCATTATATCCCTTTTCAGAAATGTCGGTAAAAAATTCATCTTGTGAAAGATATAGAGCTGTTCTTTTTCATTTTACCATGACATGGGCTAGTGAAAAGACAGCCATGAGGTTGGTTGAAATACAGTATATTGGAAGGTTATTTTATTTTAGGGAGACAAATGTTTTGTGGCAAAACGCTATATTACCTTTTCAAATAACAGAACAATATAAAAAGTATCCCAATTGGGTTTCAAACAGTTACAAATAAATGATCAATACATAGCCGAAATAAATATACAAATAATACATTTAATAATACAATAATACATTGTTTTTATCTAACATCACCTAGCCAATGTATTTTATGCAGAGTGAGCAGCTGTTAATGGAATTTATAGCTTTAAAGGAATGATTAGAATACTCCACTCAGAAACCATATAATTGTAGAAATTGACTAGAATCATAAAGTTATAATTAATGATGTGTGTAGTTTTAGCCAGTCAGACAATATGTCTATTATAGTGTCTTGAGCACAGACTGTCTGAACAAGATTCGGGGCCGACCTTGGCTAGGGGCCACTGAGAGATTGGGGAGAGGACAGGGAGTGATTATCACTGTGTTTTCATGGTCCCTAATCTTTGTCGGCTGGGTAGCAGGACATTGTGTGAATGTGTGCGTGAGAAGCAAGTATAAAATAAATTGTTTTGTACAACAGGCTAGCGCGCTCTCGTAAATACATTTTCTGACTATTGAAGCTGGGCCTCCGTCTGATTCATTTCAACCAGTTTCTTACAAATTCTGGGTTTCAGGCTGAGTAAATCATTACATTGGGTTTATGAACATTGAGAACCTAATTCTCGTGACAGCAGGGTGTAAAGTGTGTTCTTTTTTGTTCAAGCAACTTTTGGAACAATTTAATGGGGGGAGGGGGGGTTTACAGGTTTTTTTGTTAGGATAAATCAGGGGAAGCTTTTTCAGTTTGATTATATAAACTTTAGGCAATGATATAAGGACATTGAAAGTCTGTCGGAATTAATTTGACGGTCAAGGATGGATTACTTCTTATTGTTGGAGTGACACAGCCTGCTGTTCGTTTGCAGCCGATAGGCTATTGTTAATAGGTTGTTTCCCTTCACGATAAACACTACAAATGTCGGCTCAATCGGATATTACCCTAAAATGGATGGAATTGAATCCAGCTGTAAAATCTAGATTCAGGGCTGGATTCAGTTGGTATCACCCAAGATTATCTGTCATAGCCTAGTTTGGTGATACAGATTGAATCCAGCCCTGAATCTAGACCTAAACCAGGGGTTAAATTAAAATAAACATCTGATGTTTTATGTTCCGAAGTGTGGAAAAAGTATTTAGAGAAACCTAATTTACAACTGAACAGCCATAGAATGTTGCAGTGTCATGTAAATGTATCATTATACAGAAACCTCAATCCCAACTCTCTAAATACATGGCTCTAGATATAGCAGTTTTGGATATGACACTAAAAAACATTGGGTTGTTTGTTCAACCCATTCACTGGGTTACAGGCATTGGGTCACTTAGTTGGGCTGTTTTACAAAGAGCAAGGTTGGGTTGTTAATGCTGGGTTATTGATGTTGGGTGATTGAGATTTGCCCAGTGGGTGGGTTAATTCTCCCACCAAATCCAGAAGATCAAAGTGATCCGGTAAGCTCATCAATGAGGATTGTTGCAGCTGTGTAGCAAGTCTACCAGACAGTGCAGCCTGCGCTGAGTGGAATTGCAATGTGCAAGGTGTTGTAGCTGACCAAAAACTGTGAGTAAAAAGCTAGAAAGGCTAAGATAGCTAACATTACTAATTATCCATTCAGGTTAAATAGACCGATCTATAATAATGACATACTGTATCTGTCGTTGACAATTTTAGACAATTTTAGCAAACAACCCCATGCCTGCTATCTTGAGCTTGAGCCAACAAGCTATTTTCCTGTGCTGCGTGGTAACAAAAATTTTAGATTTTTGTTGAAGTTTGGCTAGCTGGCTATGTCAGTAGCTGTAGCAAGCTTGTCTTCTGTAAGCCTAACATTACTGTGCGGTGCATTCTTTCACACCAGGTAGGTAGCTAAATAATTTAGCCTAACGTTAGACCCGTTAGTTACGTATAGATTTTACTAAGCTAGCTAGGCCTATTCCCTGTCTGAGTTAATTTAACATGGTTGTAGCTAGTTGGCAAGCTTATTATTACTCAGGCTATTATAGTGGTTCAGTTACTATATATTTTACTTGTTGCCTAAATGTTTCTGAGTTAGCTAGCTAGCTGGCTAGCTAATCAGTCTGGATCCAGACAATTACTTTTGGGCAGCTAACATTACAGTGCATTGAAAATATTTAGACCCCTTGAATGGGGAGCGTTGCTGAACAGCCTTTTTCATGTCTCTCCAGATATGTTCATTTGGGTTCAAGTCCGGGCTCTGGCTGGGCCACTCAAGGACATTCAGAGACTTGTCCCGAAGCCACTCCTGCAATGTCTTGGCTGTGTGCTTAGGGTCATTGTCCTGTTGGAAGGTGAACCTTCGCCCCAGTCTGAGATCCTGAGTGCTCTGGAGCAGGTTTTCATCAAGATCTCTCTGTACTTTGCTCCATTCATCTTTCCCTCTCCTGACTAGTCTCCCTGTCCCTACCACTGAAAAACATCCCCACAGCATGATGCTGCCACCACCATGCTTCACCGTAGGGTCGGCCAGCTCTGGGAAGAGTTTTTGTGGTTCCAATCTTCTTTCATTTAAGAATGATGGAGGCTACTGTGTTCTTGGGGACCTTCAATGCTGCAGAAATGTTTTGGTACCCTTCCTCAGATCTGTGACTTGACACAATCCTGTCTTGGAACTCTACTGACAATTTCTTCGACTTCATGGCTTGCTTTTTGCTCTGACATATACGGTCAACTTTGGGACCTTAAAAAGACAGCTGTGTGCCTTTCCAAATCATGTCCAATCAATTGAATTTACCACAGGTGGACTCCAATCAAGTTGTAGAAACATATCGATGATGAGCAATGGAAACAGGATGCACTTGAGCTCAATTTTGAGTGTCATAGCAATATATTTCAGTTTTACATTTTTTTAAACATTTGCAAAAATGTCTCTAAACCTTTTTTTTGAACCTTTATTTAACTAGGCAAGTAAGTTGAGAACAAATACTTATTTTCAATGACGGCCTAGGAATAGTGGATTAACTGCCTGTTCAGGGGCAGAATGACAGATTTGTACCTTGTCAGCTCGGGGATTTGAACTTGCAACCTTCCGTTTACTAGTCCAACACTCTAACCACTAGGCTACGCTGCCGCTTTGTCATTATGGGGTAGTGTGTATAGATTTGAGGAATATTTGTTATTTAATCTATTTGAGAATAAGGCTGTAACGTTACAAAATGTGGAAAAGGGGAAGGGGTCTGAATACTTTCCGAATGTAATGTATAGCTAGATACATTTTTTTAAATGAATGGAGTGTCTCAATTGTTCATCCAAGCTTAGGCTATCCATTTTGACTCTCCACCAAAACTGGGTTAACATTGTCTTTGTCCCCCACCGCCCAGATACAAAAAACCCCACATTGTCCTGAAAGTGTTTCTCCCACCACCAGTGTACTGCGTGCAGGAAGCTACATATTGAAATGAAAGTAGTCTCTCCAACGTTTATCCATTTTGGCTGTCTCCTAAAATCTTGTTATGTCTTTGTCCCCGAGGTACTAATTTTCCTTTTCTGCTAAACATTCAAAGTGTAATGAGTACTTTGGGTTGTCAGGGAAAATGTATGGAGTAAAAAGTACAATATTGTCTTTAGTAATGGAGAAGTAAAAGTAAAAGTTGTGAAAAATATACATTGTAAAAGATACCCAGAAAAACTACTTAAGTAGTACTTTCAAGTATTTTTACTTAAGTACTTTACACCACTGCTCAAATGTTTAAATATATATATTTCTAACTAGGCTGAGAAGAACAACAATGCATTGGCAGGTCAATTCAAGAAAAGGCAATCTGCGTTGATAATGTTTTGGGCCTATAGCCTACTGCACAAACCTCATTACTACAGTAGTGTTTTTAATAGGTTAATGTTGTATAGGCTTACATTTTTTTAAGTCAAGCATAAAACATTTACGGTAGATCTCGGCTTGCATTTTGACTCAGTGGTCTCAACTCAAAAAAGGTTGGTGACCACTGACATAGCCCAACAGTGCTTGGTTAAAAAAATTGGCATATCACGTTTTCAACCCAATCTCCAAATAAATCTGCAACCTGTGGTGTGACTGCGGTAACATAATTACGCCATGGCTGGATGTTTTAATTATGCCATATGTTGCCATATTTTAGCTGTCAAAAGTACACCATTGCTTGACATTTTAATTAAAACAAAAAAAAATGAGTGGTTAGCCAGAGTCTGCGGCTTAAAATCAGTTCAATGTAATCTACGTAATCCCTAAAACGTATTAATTATCATGAGGGCCATAAACAATAACAAATAATGTAGCATACTTCAAGAAAGGTTAAAATATCAAATTTCTGGTAAAAATAGTTATAAATTGTTGAGGTGTAGTAACTTTTGAGGACACATCCTCAACTGCACTGTACAAATAGGCTAAAAATATGACATATTTTATGATGTATTTCCTATTCAACAAAAATATGAACAAGGCTTGAAATTACTTGTATGCTTTCTAAATATAGTATAATCAAATTATAAAACGACTAACTATAAGATTTCACCTTCCTTATAAATGTAAAATACATGTTGTATGCTTAGTGGTAGAGAAAATGTGCATACAGTGGGGCAAAAAAGTATTTAGTCAGCCACCAATTGTGCAAGTTCTCCCACTTAAAAAGATGAGAGAGGCCTGCAACTATGACAGACAAAATGAGGAAAAAAAATCCAGAAAATCACATTGTAGGATTTTTAATAAATTTATTTGCAAATTATGGTGGAAAATAAGTATTTGGTCAATAACAAAAGTTTATCTCAATACTTTGTTATATACTCTTTGTTGGCAATGACAGAGGTCAAACGTTTTCTGTAAGTCTTCACAAGGTTTTTACACACTGTTGCTGGTATTTTGGCCCATTCCTCCATGCAGATCTTCTCTAGAGCAGTGATGTTTTGGTGCTGTTACTAGGCAACACGGACTTTCAACTCCCTCCAAAGATTTTCTATGGGGTTGAGATCTGGAGACTGGCTAGGCCACTCCAGGACCTTGAAATGCTTCTTACGAAGCCACTCCTTCGTTGCCCGGGCGGTGTGTTTAGGATCATTGTCATGCTGAAAGACCCAGCCACGTTTCATCTTCAATGCCCTTGCTGATGGAAGGTTTTCACTCAAAATCTCACGATACATGGCCCCATTCATTCTTTCCTTTACACGGATCAGTCGTCCTGGTCCTTTTGCAGAAAAACAGCCCCAAAGCATGATGTTACCACCCCCATGCTTCACAGTAGGTATGATGTTCTTTGGATGCAACTCAGCATTCTTTGTCCTCCAAACACGACGAGTTGAGTTTTTACCAAAACGTTCTATTTTGGTTTCATCTGACCATATGACATTCTCCCAATCTTCTTCTGGATCATCCAAATGCTCTCTAGCAAACTTCAGATGGGCCTGGACATGTACTGGCTTAAGCAGGGGGACATGTCTGGCACTGCAGGATTTGAGTCCCTGGCGGCGTAGTGTGTTACTGATGGTAGGCGTTTGTTACTTTGGTCCCAGCTCTCTGCAGGTCATTCACTAGGTGCCCCCGTGTGGTTCTGGGATTTTTGCTCACCGTTCTTGTGATCATTTTGACCCCACGGGGTGAGATCTTGCGTGGAGCGCCAGATCAAGGGAGATTATCAGTGGTCTTGTATGTCTTCCATTTCCTAATAATTGCTCCCATAGATGATTTCTTCAAACCAAGCTGCTTACCTATTGCAGATTCAGTCTTCCCAGCCGGGTGCAGGTCTACAATTTTGTTTCTGGTGTCCTTTGACAGCTCTTTGGTCTTGGCCATAGTGGAGTTTGGAGTGTGACTGTTTGAGGTTGTGGACAGGTGTCTTTTATACTGATAACAAGATCAAACAGGTGCCATTAATACAGGTAACGAGTGGAGGACAGAGGAGCCTCTTAAAGAAGGTCTGTGAGAGCCAGAAATCTTGCTTGTTTGTAGGTGATTAAATACTTATTTTCCACCATAATTTGCAAATAAATTCATTAAAAATCCTACAATGTGATTTTCTGGATTTTTTTTCACATTTAGTCTGTCATAGTTGAAGTGTACCTATGATGAACATTACAGGCCTCTCTCATCTTTTTAAGTGGGAGAACTTACACAATTGGTGGCTGACTAAATACTTTTTTGCCCCACTGTATTTTCTAAAGGACTCTCTTGATGAAAACATCTGCCCCCATCGTTGTGAATGTCTCACAGAGCTCTAGCTTGGCTTCCTGAACTCAATAGGAACCTGCCTTTCATCTCATATGAATATTGTCCATCTTTAAAAACAAATTGTTTTTTGGTTTAAAATCAATTAATTATTTTAGATGAATGGATATAAATCGAACTCAGAATGTGCTAGTGATGAAACTACACTCTCCAGCTGCTCTACGGTGTAAGGATTGCAGCCATGTGCTTTGTCAGTGGTTGTGATGTAGGGTTCAGACAGAAGTTGATTGGCAGTTGGAAGAGTTTATGAAATGGTACTGTAACTTGGCTTTGGCTCACCTTTTCTATGTTTTTTTTCCCTTCACATGAAATATTGACTTCTTCCTAAATATTTGGTCACATGATACATTTTATGTATGTTTTCCTTGAAACATGGCTGGCTCAACTGACCTACCCCACTCTCCCCTAAGCAAGTTGTCCAAAAAAACAGATTTTCACAAAGTCAAATTCATTTATTGTGTTATGGGTTTCATATTGCTTGTATCTAAACCAAAGAAGATAATTTTAAGATTGTTTTATACATCCGTTTTGGTCTATGTAAAGTACAGCTTATGCCTGCCAGGATCCAGTTGCAGAGGGAGGTGTTTAGTTCCAGGGTCCTTGCTTAGTGATGAGCTTTGAGGGCACTATGATGTTGAACGCTGAGCTGTGGTCAATGAATAGCATTCTCACATACAGTTGAAGTTGGAGGTTTACATACAACTTAGCCAAATACACTGCTCAAAAAATAAAGGGAACACTAAAATAACACATCCTAGATCTGAATGAATGAAATATTCTTAATAAATAGTTTTTTCTTTACATAGTTGAATGTGCTGACAAAAACATCACACAAAAACTATCAATGGAAATCAAATTTATCAACCCATGGAGGTCTGGATTTGGAGTCACACTCAAAATTAAAGTGGAAAACCACACTACAGGCTGATCCAACTTTGATGTAATGTCCTTAAAACAAGTAAAAATGAGGCTCAGTAGTGTGTGTGGCCTCCACGTGCCTGTATGACCTCCCTACAACGCCTGGGCATGCTCCTGATGAGGTGGCGGATGGTTTTCTGAGGGATCTCCTCCCAGACCTGGACTAAAGCATCCGCCAACTCCTGGACAGTCTGTGGTGCAATGTGGAGTTGGTGGATGGAGCGAGACATGATGTCCCAGATGTGCTCAATTGGATTCAGGTCTGGGGAACGGGTGGGCCAGTCCATAGCATCAATGCCTTCCTCTTGCAGGAACTGCTGACACACTCCAGCCACATGAGGTCTAGCATTGTCTTGCATTAGGAGGAACCCAGGGCCAACCACACCAGCATATGGTCTCACAAGGGGTCTGAGGATCTCATCTCGGTACCTAATGGCAGTCAGGCTACCTCTGGCGAGCACATGGAGGGCTGTGCGGCTCCCCAAAGAAATACCTCCCCACACCATGACTGACCCACCGCCAAACTGGTCATGCTGGAGGATGTTGCAGGCTGCAGAACGTTCTCCACAGCGTCTCTAGACTGTTACGTCTGTCACATGTGCTCAGTGTGAACCTGCTTTCATCTGTGAAGAGCACAGGGCGCCAGTGGCGAATTTGCCAATCTTGGTGTTCTCTGGCAAATGCCAAACGTCCTGCCCGGTGTTGGGCTGTAAGCACAACCCCCACCTGTGGACGTCGGGCCCTCATACCACCCTCATGGAGTCTGTTTCTGACCGTTTGAGCATACACATGCACATTTGTGGCCTGCTGGAGGTCATTTTGCAGGGCTCTGGCAGTGCTCCTCTTGCTCCTCCTTGCACAAAGGCGGAGGTAGCGGTCCTGCTGCTGGGTTGTTGCCCTCCTACGGCCTCCTCCACGTCTCCTGATGTACTGGCCAGTCTCCTGGTAGCGCCTCCATGCTCTGGACCCTACGCTGACAGACACAGCAAACCTTCTTGCCACAGCTCGCATTGATGTGCCATCCTGGATGAGCTGCACTACCTGAGCCGCTTGTGTGGGTTGTAGACTCCGTCTCATGCTACCACTAGAGTGAAAGCACCGCTAGCATTCAAAAGTGACCAAAACATCAGCCAGGAAGCATAGGAACTGAGAAGTGGTCTGTGGTTATCACCTGCAGAACCACTCCTTTATTGGGGGTGTCTTGCTAATTGCCTATAATCTCCACCTGTTGTCTATTCCGTTTGCACAACAGCATGTGAAATTTATTGTCAATCAGTGTTGTTTCCTAAGTGGACAGTTTGATTTCACAGAAGTGTGATTGACTTGGAGTTACATTGTGTTGTTTAAGTGTTCCCTTTATTGTTTTGAGCAGTGTACATTTAAAAACTCAGTTTTTCCCAATTCCTGACATTTAATTCTAGAAAATATTCCCTGTTTTAGGTCAGTTAGGATCACCACTTTATTTTAAGAATGTGAAATGTCAGAATAATAGTAGAGAGAATGATTTATTTCAGCTTTTATTTATTTCATCACATTCCCAGTGGGTCAGATGTTTACATACACTCAATTAGTATTTGGAGGCATTGCCTTTAAATTATTTAACTTGGGTCAAACATTTTCGGTAGCCTTCCACAAGCTTCCCACAATAATTTTGGCCCATTCCTCCTGACAGAGCTGGTGTAACTGAGTCAGGTTTGTAGGCCTCCTTGCTCGTACGCGCTTTTCCAGTTCTGCCCACAAATTTTCTGTAGGATTGAGGTCCGGGCTTTGTGATGGCCACTCCAATACCTTGACTTTGTTGTCCTTAAGCCATTTTGCCACAACTTTGGAGGTATGCTTGGGGTCCTTGTCCATTTGGAAGACCCATTTGCGACCAAGCTTTAACTTCCTGACTGATGTCTTGAGAAGTTGCTTCAATATATCCACATAATTTCCTGCCTCATGATGCCATCTATTTTGTGAAGTGCACCAGTCCCTCCTGCAGCAAAGCACCCCCACAACATGATGCTGCCACCCTCGTGCTTCAAGGTTGGGATGGTGTTCTTTTTTTCCTCCAAACATAACAATGGTCATTATGGACAAACAGTTATTTTTTTGTTTCATCAGACCAGAGGACATTTCTCCAAAAACTACGATCTTTGTCCCAATGTGCAGTTGCAAACCATAGTCTGGCTTTTATATGGCGGTTTTGGAGCAGTGGCTTCTTCCTTGTTGAGCGGCCTTTCAGGTTATGCTGATATAGGACTAGTTTTGCTGTGGATATAGATACTTTTGTACCTGTTTCCTCCAGCATCTTCACAAGGTCCTTTGCTGTTGTTTTGGGATTGTGTCACGACTTCCGCCGAAGTCGGTCCCTCTCCTTGTTCAGACGGCGTTCAGCGGTTGACGTCACCTGCCTTCTAGCCATCGCCGATTCACTTTTCATTTCCCATTTGTTTTGTCTTTGTTTTACACACCTGGTTTCAATTCCCCAATAACTTGTTCATTATTTAACCCTCTGTTTTCACCATGGTTTTTGTGCGTGATTGTTTTATGTATGTTCGGTCCATTATTGTGGGCTCGGTATTACGACATGTTATTGGAATATTTGAGTAAAGTTACTTGTGTTACTCATCTCTGCTGTCCTGCGCCTGACTCCTTTGCACCAGCTACACCCAGACCACAACAGATTGATTTGCACTTTTCGCCTCAAAGTACGTTCATCTCTAGGAGACAGAATTGCATCTCCTTCCTGAGCGGTATGATGGCTGCGTGGTCCCATGGTGTTTATACTTGCGTACTATTGGTTGTACAGATTAACGTGGTACCTTCAGGCGTTTGGAAATTGCTCCCAAGCATGAACCAGACTTGTGGAGGTCTACAATTTTTTTTCTGAAGTCTTGGCTGATTCTTTTGATTTTCCCATGATGTCAAGCAATTTAGGCAGGTTACCTTAGTGTTCTTGGGCACAGGGACTATGGTGGTCTGCTTGAAACATGTTGGTATTACAGACTCTGTCAGGGAGAGGTTGAAAATGTCAATGAAGATACTTGCCAGCTGGTCCACGCATGCTGGGGGTACACGTCCTGGTAATCCATCTGGCCCTGTGAATAATGACCTGTTTAAAGGTCTTAATCACATTGGCTACAGAGAGCGTGATCACACAGTCGTCCGGAACAGCTGATGCTCTCATGCATGCTTCAGTGTTGCAGTCTTTAACGGCCATTGGTAGGATATTCTTGATCATAGTTTGTCTATTTTGCAGTGGTTTAAAGTACTTAAGTAAAAATACTTTTAAGTACTGCTTAAGTAGTTTTTTGAGGTATATGTACTTTGACTATTTATTTTTTTGACAACTTTTATTTAACTCCACTACATTCCAAAGAAAATAATGTATTTTTTACTCCTTACATTTTCCCTAACACCCAAAAGTACCCATTACATTTTGGATGCTTCGCAGGACAGGAAAATTCTCTAATTCACACAATTATCAAGAGAACATCTCTGGTCATTCCGGCTGCCTCTGATCTGGCGGACTCACTAAGCACACATGCTTTGTTTGTAAATTATGTCTGAGTGATGGATTGAGCCCTTGGCTGAAAAAAAGAAAATGGTGCCGCCTGCTTTGCTTAATATAAGGAATTTGAAATGATTTCTACTTTTACTTTTGATAGTTGTGTATATTTAGAACCAAATACATTTTGATTTAAACTCAATTAGTATTTTACTGGCTGATTTGTACTTTGACTTGAGTCATTAAGGTATTTTTACTTTTACTCAAGTATGACAATTGGGTACTTTCAAATGCCTGGCCTGTAGACAAACTGCACTGTGACAGCCTGCCATGGAAAGTGGCTCGATTTGTTTGAAGGGCATTTTCTCCATGTTGACAGTTCCCTGGAAAGACCCAACAATCACTTGTATCTCTGTCATCTATGTTAAGTTATAATGCAAACTTTGGGCTGCTCTCCCACGTCTTTATTCATTAATTGTCAGACTATGTTTGCCATGACAACAAACACAACAGAGAAGATTGCTAAAGGGCAGATCTGATAATAGGCTAGCTACCAGTCACACTATGCTCAAAAGACAGCACAACACAACATGTGGACACAACTTCAGATAAAAGAGAATACGTTTACTGAGAAATGTAATGGTTTGTTGTTTGCGACTCAAACATCATGTGCAGTGCTTATACAAAAATATACTGCGTTACAGTTCATATAAGGAAATCAGTCAATTGAAATAAAGTAAATTAGGCTAATCTATGGATTTCACATGACTGGGCAGGGGCCAATCAGAAAGAGGTTTTTCCCTGCAAAAGGGCTTTATTACAGATGGAATGTAACGCCTGTCGTCGGAAGGAGTGGATCAAGTGTTTGTTTTTGGCCGCGAAAGTGTTCATGATTATTTATTTACCAAAAAACACGAACAAAATAACAAAGTGAAAAAACGAAAGTGCACAGTTCTGTCAGGTAATGACACGAAACAGAAAACTACCAACAAGACACAGGTGGGAAAAAGGCTGCCTAAGTATGATTTCCAATCAGAGACAACGATAGACAACTGCCTCTGATTGGGAGCCACACGCGGCCAAAAACAAAGAAATAGAAAACATAGAATGCCCACCCTAATCACACCCTGGCCTAACCAAAATAGAGAATAAAAACCTCTCTATGGCCAGGGCGTGACATAGAAGTACTCCTCAGTTTTATCAGCTGTCCGGGTGGATGGTCTCAGATGATCCTTCAGGTGAAGAAGCCAGATGTGGAGTTCCTAGGCTGGCGTGGTTACACGTGGTCTGCGGTTGTGAGGCCGGTTGGGATGTACTGCCAAATTCTCTAACACAACATTGGAGGCGTCTTATGGTAGAGAAATGAACACACTACACGTTTTAAAGTGGCCTTTTATTGTCCCCAGCACAAGGTGCACCTGTGTATTGATCATGCTGTTTAATCAGCTTGTTGATATGCCACAGGTATCACGTGGATGGATTATTTTAGCAAAAGAGAAATGCTCACGAACAGAAATAAGCATTTTCTGCCAATGTAAAATGTCTAGGAGTTTTATTTCAGCTCATAAAACATGGGACCAACAATTTGGAAGTTACATTTATGGGTTTTTTAAGCGTAGTTACGGCCCTGAGCTGGAGGGGTCTATGGATCTCTTCAGCTTTCATCGGTTTAAGGTACACTATATATATAAAAGTATGTGGATACCCCTTCAAATGAATCGGCTATTTCAGCCACACGCATTTCTGACAGTTGTATAAAATCGAGCACACAGCCATGTAATCTCCATAGACAAACATTGGCATAGAATGACCTTACTGAAAAGCTCAGTTCCTTTCAAAGTGGCACCGTCATAGGACGCCACCTTTCCAACGAGTTCGTCAAATTTCTACCCTGCTAGAGCTGTTATTGTGAAGTGGAAACGTCTAGGAGCAACAACGGCTCAGCTGCGAAGTGGTAGTCCACGGAAGCTCACAGAACGGGACAGTCGAGTGCAGTGCTCGGTTGCAACACTCACTCCTGTGTTCCAAACTGCCTCTGGAAGCACCATCAGCTCAATAACTGTTTGTCAGGAGCTTCATGAAATGGGTTTCCATGGCCAAGCAGCCACACACAAGCCTAAGACAACCATGAGCAATGACAAGCGTCGCCAGGAGTGGTGTAAAGTTTGCCTCCATTGGACTCTGGAGCAATTGAAACGTGTTCACTGGAGTGATGAATCACGCTTCACCATCTGGCAGTCCGACGGACGAATCAGAGTTTGGCGGATGCCTGGAGAACGCTACCTGCCCGAATGCATAGTGCCAACTGTAAAGTTTGGTGGAGGAGGAATAATTGTCTAGGGCTGTTATTCATGGTTTGGGCCAGGCCACTTAATTCCAGTGAAGGGAAAGCTTAACACTACAGAATACAATGACATTCTTGATAAATCTGTGCTTCCGACTTTGTGGCAAACGTTTGGGGAAGGACCTTTCCTGTTCCAGCATGACAATGCCCCTGTGCACAAAGTGAGGTCCATATAGAAATGGTTTGTTGAGATTGGTGTGGAAGAACTTGAGTGGCCTGTACAGAGCCCTGATCTCAACATCATCGAACACTTTTGGGATGATTTGGAACTCCAAATGCGAGCCTGGCCTATTCGCCCAACATCAGTGCTCAACCTCACTAATGTTCTGGTGGCTGAATTGAAACAAGTCCCTGCAGCAATGTTTCCAACATCTAGTGGAAAGCCTTCTCAGAAGAGTGGAGGCTGTTATAGCAGCAAAGGGGCAACCAACTCCATATTAATACCCATGATTTTGAAATGAAATATTCGATGAGCAGGTGTCCACATACTTTTGGTCATGTAGTGTATAAGTGAATTTCCCAATATTGTTGGTCCCCTGAAATAAGGGGACTATGTACAAAAGTGCTGTAATTTCTAAACCCCGATACAGACGAAAATAGCCTCAAATTAAAGCTGACAGTCTGCACATTAACCTCATGGTGATTGTATAATTTCAAAAGTGCTGGAGTAGAGCCAAAACAACAAAAATGGCCTCTGTCCCAATACTTTTTGAGCTCCCTCTATTTGTATATGTTATGGTCTTGTGAAGGCTGGCTGAAGGCTGGCTGAAGGCTGGCTGAATTCTGGCAAGGAGGATGTTCTTTTATCTCAGCATGTCTACAGATTCTCCCTTCTCCCTGTTTTAATTTGTACTTAAATGTTGATACTGGAGACTGTTATCAGAAGAAACTGTGTAAACTAGCATTTATAGCTGCCTAGAAATGCATTGCCAATAATTGGAAGGTTGCTTATCCTCCCACAATGTCACAATGGATGGCGGGAATGTCAAGTTAGGTATCACTTGATTTGTTTTATTCCAAAATTAAGGTATACTGGGAAACTTTCATAAGGTCTGAATGCCTTATGTGGAATACCTTATGACAAAAATAGTTAATTTAATCATTTTTTTACTTTTGTTTCCAAAACTTTCCCTGGGGGAAAAAGAGGTGGGAAGGAAATTGTGTTGGGGCAAGAGTTTAGTTATTGACTAGACTGGTGTGGGTCGGGCGTGCAGGAGGCTCGGGCTGGCTGGGTGGTCTGACTGAAATTTGAAATAGAGGATGTCTTAACCCTCCTGTTGTGTTTGTTTCATGTTAATTCATTGTGTGTTCCCGGTCCAAACTGACCGCCCCCATTATAGCTGATTATAAATTCATAATAATGCATATATTTATCACCCAATGTTGTGTTATATCTTTTTATCAACTAAAGTTCTTGTGAACTTCTAATTTGCCATTTATGGCCTGTTGGCCTCATTGACCTGAGCTCATACAACTAGTTTTTCAGTAAAAAAAGCATAATGTGGGGATTATTTTGACTATAACAAATACTCAGATGAAACATATTGTGCTATTTATCACAGACTGCTTGTGTCAAAGTTTAACAAGGACTCTCTCCTCCTCACCAGTGTCATGATCAAAGATATGATCAAGAGCCTCACATACAGTATATCATTTGGTCATTGTGATGCCACAGAATGAATTGTGAGTAAGACCTCAAAAAGGATTTATATACCTATATATATACCTCTATATATTATTGAAACAATGTTGTGATTGTTTGTGAGAATGCCAACAGGTGTGGTTCCTGTGGGGGAAAGATTCTACTGGGGAAAGGTGAGGTGTGTGTGTGTGTGTGTGTGTGCTCAAACACAATTGCATGTGGGGGTCTGGGAGAGGAAGTGTGTCCATCTGATGAATGTGCATGTGCCTGAACTCAATTTTATACACTAATTGTAGTCTCACCCATTCATTTCTAATAACCGGTCATTGACCAGGAACACCACAGGTGTACAAAAGTTAAATAAAACACCCAAAATGTTATGAAAATCATCTAAATGTATTTGGTGTGTTCAGATGCCCTGCGTGGACAAAGTCCTGGAAATTTATGACAATCAGATTAAATTAGCTACATTTTTCAGAGAGAAAACTTGCAAATGAATCCAATTCGACCGGAACACAGGAGGGTTGAGAGTTGTTCATTTGTTAGGCTATTGGTTAAAAGGTACAACACAATCTTGATTATTGAATTACCTTTGATCTAGTTCAGTCTTATCAATCAAATAAACATATTAATCTCTTACCTACTGTAGCTAGATGACTGTGGCCATTTGTTCCTTAGAGACTGCTAGAATTAGATTGTGTAGCAATGTTGCACACCTGTGTAAATTAGATATTTCTGTATTTAATTTAAAACATTTGCAAAATGTTCTAAAAACATATTTTTTACTCTGTCATTATTTGGTATTGTGTGTAGTTGGGTGAATTTTCATATTTAATACATAATACATTTTGAATTCAGGATGTAAAAATACACACTGGCCTGCTACAGTCCCTTTCTATAATGTCCAGAGTAGACCCACAACTTATCCAAATGTAATATTTTAGGATATTTGTATTATCCCTAAACAAGATTAATAGGGGAGCCTTTTGAGCTGCGTGTCTTTACTCTTCTTACGTAATGACGCACATGGCCTCTCCGCTGCCTATCAGCTATTCCTCTATCTTCAGGATTTATATTGAAAATTCGACAGATTTTAATGATTTCATGTGTGGTATGATTGCTAGTTAGCCTATTGCATATCTGTCCCTACGTTTCTCAAAAACAAGTGAAATCTCAAAAAAAAAAATTCTGGACCCTTTCCTTCTAAAACACTCCATTTACAATATAAACTTTGGTTGAAAGAAAAATAACTTCACCTTTAATTTGGCTTTTTTACAGTGTTGCCTTTCAAAGCCAAACACAAATTTGTAATTTTACTCAGCAAGAGTTTTAAAAAGTTGAGTTAATAAACTAACACATTAGCTCAAATTCTGTTCCTAGTTAACCATGAATGACTGTGTACAAAGATTGAATGTCAAAAAAGACTAAGAAAACCTATTCTGGTATCAATGTCAGTCAAGAGTTTTACAGTCACCCGTCTATGAGTTAAGAAAAAAACGTGTTTCAGGTGATGGTTGACAAAGTGAGATGTTCTCAGTTCTGCTCCAAATCCCTGACACAATGTGTCTTCCCGGAGGGTCGTCCAGATTCTAATGTCGCTTAGGCACCATGTAGTATAGGGGGGGTGCAGGTGTGTGGGACATACAAAAATGCTCTTCATCTACGATGTTATGATTGACTCCTTCAAACAATGTCTCTTTGATCTGTTCATTGTAGGTGGAAATGGGGTCAGAGGGCAGTGGCATGTAGAAGTGTTGGTCTGACAATTACCTTTTGAATTCAGAAACAATCAATTGTGTACGAAATTCGCCTGTCGAATTGCAATGGTTGGTTCTGACTGTAGCTTTTTCAGAGATTGTAGCTCCTCTTTGCTCAGGTTGGGTTTCTTCATTATTTTATTATGTTCACACTGAACCTCGTCTTCCAAAAGGCAGCAGTATATTTCCACATAATGATTTCGATGTTTGGGACTATACTGTATTTCTTTTTTTAATGGCACACAAGAAAATACAAAACAATATGATCACAAAGTAAAAGGAGAACAAAAACAGCATGTGCAGAAGAGGTAGAAAACCCCAGAGAGGCTTGGGAGGCATCTCCCCCTTTCAAATTCTTATGGAATTATTATTTAAACAAAGAAAAGGTTTACACAATCTAAAAATGTTCATTTCTAAACATTGATTTCCTATCCCTGCAAATATGGTGTTATGCTAAGGTACTATCTACTTGTAGGCCTAATGTTCTCTCAGGTAGCCCATAGGCTAGGAGGTTATATACTGTACACCTATTCTGCAAAAACCAAAAGGGAATTAAAATTCTCCAAAATGTTAGATGGAAACAAGGAAACAAGTTTTCATTTTGTAATTACGATTTATAATGTATGTTTAGGTTTGCCTATCGTGAAAGTTATAAACCAACATACTAAATATTGTATTTATGTAATAAAATTGAAGCAGTGGTATTAGTAGTAGAAGGTTTAACCGTGTTAGTCAAGGGACTGGCCTCTCAGCTGGATGCATCTCAGTTCAAGAAGATACAGTGGTTGCCATGGAGATAGATGCCTTCTCTGGCCGAGTTAAAGCCCAATAGCGTAGAAAGAGGAAGAGGCCTGTAGGGTGCAATAAACATTTTTACTGAATTACAAGAGCTGCTCTTGGAAGATGATGGAAAATGATGCCAAGAGTGTGCAAAACTGTCATCAAGGCAAAGGGTGGCTATTTGAAGAATCTCAAATATGAAATATATTTAGATTTGTTTAACACTTTCTTGGTTACTACATGTGTTAATTCATAGTTTTGATGTCTTCACTATTATTCTACAATGTAGAAAACAGTAAAAATGAATAGAAAAACCCTTGAATGAGTAGGTGTTCTAAAACTTTTGACCTGTAGTGTATGTACTATTTTATTATCAGCTGTTAAATTACCATGAGATTTTTATCATTGACTTTTCATGAGATTGTGCTCCTGTACACAGGACTACTGTGTATGTATGTGTGCATGTGTGTACCTGATGTGAATGAGAATAAGGGCTGTATCTTATCTCACCATGGAGAGAGTTGATGGTGCAGAAGATGTAGAAGGCTGTCTCCCTCAGGGGGCCAAACTGGAAGAGCAGGACCCCCCAGGAGACCCCCAGGAGCCAGGCCAGACCCAGCAGACTGAGTACTGTCCCCCTGTTCATACTCCTCTCCCTCAGGACAGGACTCTGACGGTGGGCCCTCACCACCTTCACTGTCACAGACCCAAAGCACAGCATGTTCACCGCGAATGTCAGCACGAAGTACGAGAAGGACACCGTGGTCAGAGCAGAGTCAGTCAGCCAGCACCTACGGAGGGACGGACGGAGGGACGGAGAGAGTCACAGACACAATCACATACATACACAGACAGGGACACATTCAGTAAATGTTTTACAGAGAGTAAGGGAGTCTTTGGTGATTTGAAAACACATCATTATCAAAATCATGATATAGCTTACATTTGAATAGCACCACCGTCTTGCTGGTATATTCTGTATTCTCCATATTTGCCACAAGCAACAATTATGGTAACTACTATGCCAGGTATTCCTGAAAGAGATGTGGTTGCCCATTGAGTCAAACACCAAGAGACATCGTTGATTCCTTAAAGCGATGAAAGCTGAAAGGATACAAAGAACCCATGGACAATACCACATGGACAATACCATGTGCAGCTTGGTGAAACAGTTTCACTTCTCATTGATCAGGTAAAGTCCAGTCATACTTGTCCTCCCCATTGACTTAGTGCACTCACCCCATCCTACCAGGCCCAGTTTGAGGAGGTATCTGTTGACGTGGATGTTGAAGACCCGAATGATGAGCAGATAGAGGTGGAAGCCCTCCAGGGAGAACCAGGTGAGGGTGCACAGCAGAGAGTAGTGGGTGGCTGCTGCCGTAGCAACACACAGGCCATGGACACCAAGAGAGGCTAGGCTGTCATTGATGAGGAAGGTTAGGTTGAGGCACAGCAGCGCCACGCACAGGTGGATGTGGATGCACAGGGAATCATCAGATTTTCCCCTTCTGGGGGAAGAAGAGATTGAAATCTATTTTCAAAATCAACAACATAGCAAAGCTCATTGTTAAGGCAGTTCCTCTCTAGGTTCCTTCTGCTTCCTCTTTGGGGTCAAGTTTCTGTAAAAGCACTGCGTGACAACTGCTGATGTAAAAAGAGTACTTAGAATAGAAAAACGAGTTTTTCCAATGAGGATGTTCTGTTTGAGTGGCATTGTGTGTATTGGCTCGTTGTTTGCATGTTGTGGACATACTGTAAGTATTAGTTGGCAGTATAATCTGACCTGAGGTGGATGAGGAGAGCCAGACACAGGAAACAGAGGGATATTCCACAGCCCACCCTGGACAACAACGTCAGCAACCACACAGAGGAGGAGCTCAGACTGGCACTGGAGCCACTGACCGGAGACTGCCGTCAACAAAACACACAGTGGCTAGATCACACGTTGGTTGAGTGTTTCATTTTAGGTTGAAAGGAATCCGTATTGTGGTACAGCACGATTTAAAATGAAAGGTAATTTCCGATTGAGTGGACAAACAAGTCACTTAGCGTGAATGCAGTCTCCGCGAACGTGGGAACATTGCACTGAACTCTCAGTGGTGCTGAGATCTTCCCTAATACAGTTTGAATCAAGCCCTTAATCAATTGATCAAACAAATGTTAAAGTGAGGTCACAACATATTTTAAGAGTTAGGTTAAGAAGTTATTTCTCACCATAAGTACAGCGAAGAATGAAAGGTGGTTACAAGAGCACACTGTTTCATTTTCCTTTGTCTCAGTAACACATCCAGAGGAATTCCAATGTGCAACAGTATCTGTGTAACAAAGAGATACAGTAAAACATTTTCAACATTTTATTTAGTTGTATATAGTGATACATACAACTATTTTGTTTAGTTAATAAATAATACTACCATTTTCAAGATCCCAGAACACACATGCTAGTGATTTGTTTTCCTATCAGAGAGAATAGAACCTGATTAGACCCTTCTCCTATTCCAATCCACACCATATCATAAACATGAATTATTGGAGATGTAAAGCAATTGATAGATTGCCGACAGGTGACAGAACAAAAATATAATAAATATATTTTTTAAAGAGTGTGATGTCGATATGCACTGCTCA
This sequence comes from Oncorhynchus clarkii lewisi, assembly GCF_045791955.1. NCBI lineage: Eukaryota > Metazoa > Chordata > Actinopteri > Salmoniformes > Salmonidae > Oncorhynchus > Oncorhynchus clarkii. The sequence continues at coordinate 57,233,779 of NC_092152.1, forward strand.
CTAACCACTGATGCATTCTGGAAGAGGAACGTGATCTTAAAATAGTTACTGAGGCCTGAGATGTCCTCTCCCACATCGACGGATACCACTCGACTGTTTAGGAGCTCAGTGTTGTTCTCCTCCACCTAGTAGGGATCAGAAGAGAGGATATACATTCTCTCTAAAGATACAAGTTAATAAAAAATGTCAGTGAGGACAATTCTCCATGATGTTTGAGTCCCACCAACAAGCAACAACATATTTCAAAGTTAACTTGTTTTCTTTTATCTGAAGTTGTGTACACAGGGTGTATTGCAGTGCATTTTGAGCATGGTGTGACTGGTAGCTCGCCTAGTAGAATGACAATGAATGAAGAAGTGGGAGAGCAGGCAGAAGTTTGCCTTGTACTGTAACTTTACATAGATGACAGAGATACAAATGATTGTTGGGTAAATGTATGTTATGAGTGCAGGACTGTTTCATTAGTAATCTCTGAGATGTTGTGGTTGTTACTGTTGTTTTACCGGGAACATGCTGTGATGCTCAAACCAAAATACTCCCAGGTTAACTTCCTCTGCCGTGTCTCCCAGGAAAACACGTAAGGCCTCAGTAGGAATCTCTAACCAAATGTCATCCATCTTCTCCAATGTGGCCTGGTGGAGATGGAGAATGAGTTATACATGTGATTACTGACCATCTCCCCATTTTGCTTTCTGCGTCCCTCTCATTCGTTGCTTACATTATTGGTGGAGGGTAGAGCCATTCTAAAGTTTAGCAAATTGTTCTTCTGATGTGATGTCACTGAACCTTTGATGCCGTCTAGGAACACTTTCTGAGGTCCCTGCTTGGTAATGTTGTGAAATGTGCTGTTGTAATGAAATGAAGAATCACAGTTCAGAAAAAGCATGCCAAAAAAAGATTCCATGAAAATATCTCTTTCATTTTTTTATTTAACGAGGTAAGTCAGTTAAAGAACAAATTCTTATTTACAATGACAGCCTACACCGGCCAAACCCGGACGACGCTGGGACAATTTTGCGCCTCCCTATGGGACTCCCAATCAAGGCCAGTTGGGATACAGCCTGGAATAAAATCATGGTGTCTGTAGTGACGCCTCAAGCACTGTGATGCAGTGCCTTAGACTGCTGCGCCACTCGGGAGATGTCAGTCGAATAATGCCATAGCTCAAACGACAGTAAAATATGTCAATCCTAATAAGTGGACTTACTTTTTCATGGAATGCAACTTCTTGCAATGGTATACTGTTTCTTCCTTTCCTTTACAATTTCTGTTCAAGTCATCGACAGAGGTTAGGTCATTCTTATTAAATGTCTTTTCAATGCCTTCACAATCACATATTTTCACACTTGGAAAAAACATTTCACTGATGATGGTTGTGATGTTATTTTTAGTCATACAAGTGCTGTTCTGACTTAGATCTTGCATGTCCATAGAGATAAAATTCCATTGATCCACACAATTCTTTAGAGGCATTTTTTTGCAGTTTTCACAATTTGGCATGATGTTGATGGTGCAGTCTGTAAGAGGAGAACAGAGTTCTGGGTGTTGGTCAAATCAAATTACACTGAATAGAAACACATTCTTCATTATTTTTCATTCATAACAGTAGAAGTCTAGATAATCTACATATTAATGTATGAAGAGTTTAATTCCAAAATGCAATATATTCATTTTCATTAATGTTTGTAAATTGACATTAAACATTTATTTTGTGAATTATATTCTTTTAAAATTTTACCATGACATGGGTTAGTGAAAAGACAGCCATGATTTTGTTTGGACCACAGTATATTTGAAGGTTATTTTATTTCAGTGAGACAAATAATCATGTTTTGTGGCAAAACGCTATATATCCTTTTCAAATAACAGAGCAATAGAAAAAGTATCCCAATTGGGGTTTAAATCGTTTTTTTTTAGGATAAATCAAGGGAAGCTTTTTCAGTTAGATTATATAAACTTTATGGAAGGATGTAAGGACTAATTAAGGACATTGAAAGTCTGTCTGAATTAATTTGCCTGTCAAGGATGGTTTAATTCCTATTGTTGGAGTGACAGCCTGCTGTCGTTTGCAGCCGACAGCCAATAGATATCAGTTTATAGGTTGTTTAATTTCACGATAAACGCTACAAATGTCGGCTCAATCGGATATCACCTTAAAACGTGAACCCGGATCTACCGCAATACTTCAGCGTTATGGATTGAATCCAACTGTAAAACCTAGATTCAGGGCTGGATTCAATTGGTATTGTCCGTGAATATCTGTCATAGCCTATTTCGGCGATACAGATTGATTCCAGCCCTAAACCCCCCTGGTTAAATTATAATACATATCTGATTATGTTCCGAAGTGTGGAAAAAATATTTAGAGAAACCTAATTTACAATTAAACAGCCATAGACTGTTGCAGTGTCATGTAAATGTATCATAATACATAAACCTCAATCCCAACTCTCTAAATACATGGTTCTGGATATTGCAGCTAAAGCAAGTGTGTCAGATATGACACAAACATATTGGGTTGTTGGGTCAACCCAGTTGATCGGTTGCAGGCGTTGGGTCACTTAACGTTAATTGGGCTGTTTTCCTTACAAAGAGCAAGGTTGGGTTGTTAATGCTGGGTTACTGATGTTGGGTGATTGAGATTTGACCCACTGGGTGGGTTAATTCTCCAACCAAATCCAGAAGATCAAAGTGATCTGGCAAGCTCATCAATGAGGATAGCTGAAGCTGTGTAGGAAGCCTACCAGACAGCGCAGCCCGCTCTGAGTGGAATTGCAATGGGCAAGGCGTTGTGGCTGACCAAAAACTGTGAGTAAAAAGCTAAATAGGCTAAGATAGCTAACATTACTAATTATCCATTCAGGTTAAATAGAGCTATATGTCGTTGACAATTTTAGACAATTTAAGCAAACAACCCCATGCCTGCTAGCTTGAGCTTGAGCTAACAAGCTATTTTCCTGTGCTGCGTGTGGTAGCAAAAATGTTAGGTTTTTGTTGAAGTTTGCCTAGCTGGCTATGTCAGTAGCTGTAGCAAGCTTGTCTTCTGTAAGCCTAACATTACTGTGTGGTGCATTCTTTCACACCAGGTAGGTAGCTAAATAATTTAGCCTAACATTAGACCAGTTAGTTACGTCTAGATTTTACTAAGCTAGCTTGGCCTATTCCCTGTCTGAGTTAACTTAACATGGTTGTAGCTAGTCAGCAAGCGTATTATTACTCAGGCTATTATAGTGGTTCAGTTACTATATATTTTACTTGTTGCCTAAATGTTTCTGAGTTAGCTAGTTAGCTGGCTAGCTAATCAGTCTGGATGCAGACAATTACTTTTGGGCAGCTAACGTTACAGTGCATTCGGAAAATATTTAGACCCCTTGAATGGGGAGCGTTGCTGAACAGCTATTTTCATGTCTCTCCAGATATGTTCATTTGGGTTCAAGTCCAGGCTCTGGCTGGGCCACTCAAGGACATTCAGAGACTTGTCCCGAAGCCACTCCTGCAATGTCTTGGCTGTGTGCTTAGGGTCATTGTCCTGTTGGAAGGTGAACCTTCGCCCCAGTCTGAGATCCTGAGTGCTCTGGAGCAGGTTTTCATCAAGATCTCTCTGTACTTTGCTCCATTCATCTTTCCCTCTCCTGACTATTCTCCCTGTCCCTACCACTGAAAAACATCCCCACAGCATGATGCTGCCACCACCATGCGTCACCGTAGGGATGGAGCCAGTTCCACCAGAAATGACTCTTGGCATTCAGACCAAAGAAGTCAATCTTGGTTTCATCAGAGAGTCTTTAGGTGCCTTTTGTCAAATTCCAAGCGGGCGGTCATCTGCCTTTTACTAAGGAGTGGCATCCTTCTGGCCACTCTACCATAATGGCCTGATTGGCAGTGTTGTAGAGTACTTTAAGTAAAAATACTTTAAAGTACTACATAAGTAGTTTATTGGGGTTATCTGTGCTGTACTTAACTATTTATATTGCTGACAACTTTTACTAAACTACATTCCTTATGAAAATTGTACTGAGTGTGCCCCTGGCTATCCGTACGTTTAAAAAACAGGAACAATTGTGCCATCTCGTTTGCTTAAAAAAATTGAAATGATTCATACTTTTGATACTTAGGTATATTTAAAACCAAATACTTTTAGAGACTTTTACTCAAGTAGTATTTTACTGGGTGCCTGACTTTTACTTGAATCATTTTATTTTTCACCTTTATTTAACCAGGTAGGCTAGTTGAGAGCAAGTTCTCATTTACAACTGCGACCTGGCAGCTTTTATTGAAATGTAAGTAGTGTCTCCAACGTTCGTCCACATTTATCCATTTTGGCTGTCTCCTAAAAGCGTGTCTTAGTCCCAGAGATACTACAGACCACTTAATCCTGATAGTGTTTCTCCCACCACCAGTAATGTTGGAAATTAGACTACCCCACCCAAGCATTGATGAGGCCCGAAATACATATTGTAGCTTAAGCATACATGTGGAATATTGAATACTATTTCAAATTGTAAACCAGAGATGGGAAGTAACGAATTACAATTACTCTTATTGTAATTGAGTAGCTTTTCCAATAACTTTATTTGTAAAATATTTTTTTAAGTCAGTAATTGTACTTCTACTTGAAAAATGTAATTGAAGTAACTGTACTTATACTTAAAGAGGCTAAGTCGGTACTCTTCACCACCCCTGCTGTAAACCACAAAGTGGCTGGATTCAACTCAATGCAGATTTATGTCCCACACACAGCAATAGACAGTACAGGAATATACAGTGCCTTGCGAAAGTACTCGGCCCCCTTGAACTTTGCGACCTTTTGCCACATTTCAGGCTTCAAACATAAAGATATAAAACTGTATTTTTTTGTGAAGAATCAACAACAAGTGGGACACAATCATGAAGTGGAACGACATTTATTGGATATTTCAAACTTTTTTAACAAATCAAAAACTGAAAAATTGGGCGTGCAAAATTATTCAGCCCCCTTAAGTTAATACTTTGTAGCGCCACCTTTTTCTGCGATTACAGCTGTAAGTCGCTTGGGGTATGTATCTATCAGTTTTGCACATCGAGAGACTGAAATTTTTTCCCATTCCTCCTTGCAAAACAGCTCGAGCTCAGTGAGGTTGGATGGAGAGCATTTGTGAAGAGCAGTTTTCAGTTCTTTCCACAGATTCTCGATTGGATTCAGGTCTGGACTTTGACTTGGCCATTCTAACACCTGGATATGTTTATTTTTGAACCATTCCATTGTAGATTTTGCTTTATGTTTTGGATCATTGTCTTGTTGGAAGACAAATCTCCGTCCCAGTCTCAGGTCTTTTGCAGACTCCATCAGGTTTTCTTCCAGAATGGTCCTGTATTTGGCTCCATCCATCTTCCCATCAATTTTAACCATCTTCCCTGTCCCTGCTGAAGAAAAGCAGGCCCAAACCATGATGCTGCCACCACCATGTTTGACAGTGGAGATGGTGTGTTCAGCTGTGTTGCTTTTACGCCAAACATAACGTTTTGCATTGTTGCCAAAAAGTTCAATTTTGGTTTCATCTGACCAGAGCACCTTCTTCCACATGTTTGGTGTGTCACCCAGGTGGCTTGTGGCAAACTTTAAACGACACTTTTTATGGATATCTTTAAGAAATGGCTTTCTTCTTGCCGCTCTTCCATAAAGGCCAGATTTGTGCAATATACGACTGATTGTTGTCCTATGGACAGAGTCTCCCACCTCAGCTGTAGATCTCTGCAGTTCATCCAGAGTGATCATGGGCCTCTTGGCTGCATCTCTGATCAGTCTTCTCCTTGTATGAGCTGAAAGTTTAGAGGGACGGCCAGGTCTTGGTAGATTTTCAGTGGTCTGATACTCCTTCCATTTCAATATTATTGCTTGCACAGTGCTCCTTGGGATGTTTAAAGCTTGGGAAATCTTTTTGTATCCAAATCCGGCTTTAAACTTCTTCACAACAGTATCTCGGACCTGCCTGGTGTGTTCCTTGTTCTTCATGATGCTCTCTGCGCTTTTAACGGACCTCTGAGACTATCACAGTGCAGGTGCATTTATACGGAGACTTGATTACACACAGGTGGATTGTATTTATCATCATTAGTCATTTAGGTCAACATTGGATCATTCAGAGATCATCACTGAACTTCTGGAGAGAGTTTGCTGCACTGAAAGTAAAGGGGCTGAATAATTTTGCACGCCCAATTTTTCAGTTTTTGATTTGTTAAAAAAGTTTGAAATATCCAATAAATGTCGTTCCACTTCATTGTTTTGATTGTGTCCCACTTGTTGTTGATTCTTCACAAAAAAATACAGTTTTATATCTTTATGTTTGAAGCCTGAAATGTGGCAAATGGTCACAAAGTTCAAGGGGGCCGAATACTTTCGCAAGGCACTGTAGCACGTCCTGAGCATTAGAAAATGCCACAATTTATGTGTAGCTTGTGCAAGAGTGTGAGTGTCTTGATTATTGTTCAACATTTATAATCATAATTCTCTAATCCCTAGGTTGGAACCCATGTGTCTGAATACCTACGCCAGGCGACCAAACGAACAAGACACTCAAACCCTTTGTACTGACTCTCAGAAACAATGGCCTCTACAATCTTGAATGGGTAGGCTCTGGAGCAGAAGACAGTAGCTGTGTTTGAATACCCATACTAACATACTGTACACTACATACTTAAAACCTGTTGGGGCTAGGGGGCTGCATTTTCACTTTTGGATGAAAGACGTGCCCAGAGTAAACTGCCTCCTACTCTTTCCCACATGGGAATAGATGCATATTATTATTACTGGTGGATAGAAAACACTCAGACGTTTCTAAAACTGTTTGAATTATGTCTGTGAGTATAACAGAACTCATATGGCAGACAAAAGCCTGAGAAGAAATCCAAACAGGAAGTGAGACCTCAATTTAGAAAACAGTGCCATTTGAAGTCCAGCTTAGATATGGATGTTTATGCACTACCTAGGGCTTCCACAAGATGTCACCGTCTTTAGATTCTGGTTGTATGATTCTACTATAAAGGTGGGGCTCATAAAAGCTCTTTGAGTGGGTGGTCTGGCAGAAAGCCTCGGTCTCATTGCGCACGGTCACGAGAGTGTGTTCTTGCGTTCCTATGCGTTTCTTCAGATAATGAAATTCTCTGGTTGGAACCTTATTAATGTTTAAAACATCCTAAATATGGATTGCATACATCATTTGACTGGTTTCTACGACCTGTAACGGAACTTTTTGAGTTTGTCTGTAGGAATTGCTCGTGCTTTTTGAGGATGGAATGCTGGGCTGAACAAGCTAACAACAAGTGGCTAAATGGTGGGCTTTATGGAACAAATCAGTCATTTATTGTCGAACTGGGATTCCTGGAACTGCCTTCTGATGAAGTTATTCAAAGGTAAGTGAATATTTAGTGTTTTTTGTAGCTTCTGTTGACGCCAAAATGGCAGCTATTTCTTTGGGTTCTGAGCTCCGTTCTCAGATTATTCTTTTTCCGTAGTTTAAAAAAAAGTCTGACACAGTGGTTGCATAGAGGATACATTTATCTTTAATTCTGTGAATAACACTTGCATCTTTTATCAATGTTTATTGTGAGTATTTCTGCAAAATCCCCAGATGTTTGGGAATCAAAACATTACTGCACGTAACACGCCAATGTAAACACACACATTATATATATATACACATAACACATTATTGAACAAAACACACAATACATGTATAACATGATGTCCTATGAGTGTCATCTGATGGAGATAATCAAAGGTTAGTGATTCATTTTATCTATATTTATGCTTTTGTGACTGTGAAAAATCGCTGTGTGTGTTTTTGAATTTGGTGGTCATCTAACATAAATATGTTGTGTTTTTGCTGTAAAACATTTTTTTTTTTTTTTTTTTTAAATCGGACACAATGGGTAGATTAACAAGATGTTTATCTTTCATTTGCTGTATTGGACTTGTTAATGTGTGAAAGTTAAATATTTCTAAAGAATATTTTTTTCAGCTGAATGGGAGGGAGTGTGCACTCCTTGTGCCCCCTAGCCCCAACTGAGTATATATTACATAATTTTAGTATATTGTAAACCAACTGTATCCTTTCAATTGAGCATCTAGCGATTCGCTTGTCTACCGGAAGTTGATGCTGTTGCTGTGCAACCTCTTGCTAGCTTGTTAGCATAACAAGTTACTAGCTAGACATTTGACTTCAGGTGTGTTATTAAATTCAATCTGTAGTGCCAGAGTGCGCTCTTGGTGTTTGTAAATTGAGTGTTGTCAGATTGTCCATTTGTAAATTCAGAGCTCTTTGCTCTCGGAGTTCAGGACGCAAACTGGACGCTCTGGCCGAGGATTAGGGTTGATCCGAGCGTTCTCATCACACAACGGCAATCAAGCACCCAAGCTAACTGGCTAACTTGCTAGGTACTTCCAGACACAAAAGACAGAACACTTCACTCTGACAATTTTACTCGCCCTAGCAGAGCTGGTTAGGCTTTTTTCATGTTGTTCAGAGTGTTGGTGAATAACTGTGCTGCAGGCAACAATTTAATTGCGTTTTTTTGCCGACACCGGCCATATTCAACTGGTGTTGAGCATTCGTAAATTCATTAGTCATTCTGCGCTCTGGCACAGGTCAGATGAGAGTGCTCTGAAATCGGAGTAGATAGCCAGAGCGAATTTCCAATCACACCCGAATGTCCACATTGAGAAAGAACCACGACTATAACACTTAGCTAAACTAAGAATGACAGGAATAATCAATAAACTTTGGGTAGTTAGTTAGACAGCATATAGTTAATATACTGGCAAATTCGATGTATTAGTAGCCAACTAACGCTAGGTAGCTAGCTAACATACAGAACATACTGCTGTAATGATATGCTATGCGGCTTGTAAGGATAGCGTAGCTAACCAATTGTCAGCCAACATAATGTGTTATGTAACTTAACCTCTTGAACCTCTGGGGGCAGTATTTCATTTTTGGATGAAAAACGTTCCCGTTTTAAACAAGATATTTTGTCACGAAAAGATGCTCGACTATGCATATAATTGACAGCTTTGGAAAGAAAACTCTGACGTTTCCAAAACTGCAAAGATATTGTCTGTGAGTGCCACAGAACTAATGCTACAGGCGAAACCAAGATGATATTTCATACAGGAAGTGAGCCAGATTTTGAATGCGCTGTGTTCCATTGTCTCCTTATATGGCTGTGAATGCGCAAGGAATGAGCCTACACTTTTTGTCGTTTCCCCAAGGTGTCTGCAGCATTGTGACGTATTTGTAGGCATATCATTGGAAAATTGACCATAAGAGACTACATTTACCAGGTGTCTGCTCAGTGTCCTCCGTCGAAACTATTGCGTAATCTCCAGGTGCGTGCATTTTTCCATTTTGTTCAGAGGAGAAACCAAACGGCCACGAGTGATTTATCATCGAATAGATATGTGAAAAACACCTTGAGGATTGATTCTAAACAACGTTTGCCATGTTTCTGTCGATATTATGGAGTTAATTTGGAAAAAAGTTTGCCGTTGTAATGACAGATTTATTTATATATTATTTTTTTCTTAGCCAAACGTGATGAACAAAACGGAGCGATTTCTCCTACACAAATAATATTTTATTTGTGAGCCAATATATTTATTTAATTTGCGATTTTCATGAATAGTTAACGTTGCGTTATGGTAATGAGCTTGAGGCTATAATTATGCTCCCGGATACGGGATTGCTCGTCGCAACAGGTTAAAAGTAATTACGTTATAACATTGCTGAACATTTGTTATAATTAGTTAAACACATTCATTTGTTTCCGCTGCATATTTTCTTCAAATCTGAAAATGTGAAGCCATGCCCATTCGCTGAAGAACTGCATTATGGGCCTTAAAAGCACAGAAATAGTGTCCAATGCTTGTATATTTTGTATTTTGGCGAAGGTAGTACGACATCTGGGAACATTTGGCATACTAACTATATCCATACTATGACCAAAAAGCAGTGGTGGAAAAAGTACCCAATTGTCATACTTGAGTTAAATAAATTATAATAGAAAAGGACTCAAGTAAAAGTCACCCAATAAAATACTTGAGTAAAAGTATAAAAAATAATTTTAGAAATTAAATTTGTATCAAAAGTAAAAGTATAAATCATTTCAAATTCCTTATATTAATCAAACCAGACAACCCAACTATTATTGCATTTTTATACATGTTTTTACAGCCAGGGGCACAGTACAACACTCAGACATGATTTACATGCGAAGCATTTCTGTTAAGTGAGTCCACCAGGTCAGTGACAGTAGAGATGACCAGGGAGGTTCAATTGATACGTGTGTGAATTGGACCATTTTCCTTTCCTGCTAAGCATTCTTAATGTAACATGTACTTTTAGGTGTCAGGGAAAATGTATGGAGTAAATATCACATTTTCATTAGGAATGTAGTGGAGTAAAAGTTGTCAAATATAAATAGTAAAGTACAGATACCCTATAAAACTCCTTAAGTAGTACTTTTAAGTATTTTTACTTAATCAAGGATCGGATCTTTTTTTCAATTTTTGCCTAAAATGACATACCCAAATCTAACTACCTGTAGCTTAGGACATGCATATTATTGATACCATTTGAAAGGAAACACAAGTTTGTGGAAATGTGTAATTAATGTAGGAGAATATAACATTAGATCTGGTAAAAGATAATACAAAGTAAAAAAAAACATTTTTTCCATCTTTTATTTAATGCAAGTCAGTTAACTATGGGATCGGTGTCCCTAAACCGGGACGATTGTTGCTCAATATGCGATAACGTGACTAAACTTTGATGGAACAGCCAACTTTCCTGGACATAGACATACTCTGGACCTAGTTTTGTCCCATGGAATAAATGTTGTGGATCTTAATGTTTTTCCTCATAATCCTGGACTATCGGACCACCATTTTATTACGTTTGCAATTGCAACAAATAATCTGCTCAGACCCCAACCAAGGAACATCAAAAGTCGTGCTATAAATTCACAGACAACACAAAGATTCCTTAATGTCCTTCCAGATTCGCTCGGTCTAGCCAAGGACAAAAATCAGTTAACAACCTAACTGAGGAACTCAATTTAACCTTGCGCAATACCCTAGATGCAGTTGCACCCCTAAAAACTAAAAACATTTCTCATAAGAAACTAGCTCCCTGGTACACAGAAAATACCCGAGCTCTGAAGCAAGCTTCCAGAAAATTGGAACGGAAATGGCGCCACACCAAACTGGAAGTCTTCCGACTAGCTTGGAAAGACAGTACCGTGCAGTACCGAAGAGCCCTTACTGCTGCTCGATCCTCCTATTTTTCTAACTTAATTGAGGAATATAAGAACAATCCGAAATTCCTTTTTGATACTGTCGCAAAGCTAACTAAAAATCAGCATTCCCCAAGAGAGGATGGCTTTCACTTTAGCAGTGATAAATTCATTAACTTCTTTGAGGAAAAGATTATGATTATTAGAAAGCAAATTACGGACTCATCTTTAAATCTGCGTATTCATTCAAAGCTCAGTTGTCCTGAGTCTGCACAACTCTGCCAGGACCTAGGATCAAGAGAGACACTCAAGTGTTTTAGTACTATATCTCTTGACACATTGATGAAAATAATCATGGCCTCTAAACCTTCAAGCTGCATACTGGACCCTATTCCAACTAAACTACTGAAAGAGCTGCTTCCTGTGCTTGGCCCTCCTATGTTGAATATAATAAACGGCTCTCTATCCACCGGATGTGTACCAAACTCACTAAAAGTAGCAGTAATAAAGCCAAACCTTGACCCAGAAAATATAAAAAACTATCGGCCCATATCCAATCTTCCATTCCTCTCAAAAATTTTAGAAAAGGCTGTTTCGCAGCAACTCACTGCCTTCCTGAAGACAAACAATGTATACGAAATGCTTCAGTCTGGTTTTAGACCCCATCATAGCACTGAGACTGCGCTTGTGAAGGTGGTAAATGAAATTTTAATGGCATCGGACCGAGGCTCTGCATCTGTCCTCGTGCTCCTAGACCTTAGTGCTGCTTTTGATACCATCGATCACCACATTCTTTTGGAGAGATTGGAAACCCAAATTGGTCTACACGGACAAGTTCTGGCCTGGTTTAGATCTTATCTGTCGGAAAGATATCAGTTTGTCTCTGTGAATGGTTTATCCTCTGACAAATCAACTGTAAATTTCGGTGTTCCTCAAGGTTCCGTTTTAGGACCACTATTGTTTTCACTATATATTTTACCTCTTGGGGATGTCATTCGAAAACATAATGTTAACTTTCACTGCTATGCGGATGACACACAGCTGTACATTTCAATGAAACATGGTGAAGCCCCAAAATTGCCCTTGCTAGAAGCATGCGTTTCAGACATAAGGAAGTGGATGGCTGCAAACTTTCTACTTTTAAATTCTGACAAAACAGAGATGCTTGTTCTCGGGCCCAAGAAACAAAGAGATCTTCTGTTGAATCTGACAATTAAATCTTAATGGTTGTACAGTCGTCTCAAATAAAACTGTGAAGGACCTCGGCATTACTCTGGACCCTGATCTCTCTTTTGAAGAACATATCAAGAACATTTCTAGGACAGCTTTTTTCCATCAACGTAACATTGCAAAAATCAGAAACTTTGTCCAAAAATGATGCAGAAAGATTAATCCATGCTTTTGTCACTTCTAGGTTAGTAAACTACTGCAATGCTCTACTTTCCGGCTACCCGGATAAAGCACTAAATAAACTTCAGTTAGTGCTAAATACGGCTGCTAGAATCCTGACTAGAACCCAAAAATTTGATCATATTACTTCAGTGCTAGCCTCCCTACACTGGCTTCCTGTCAAAGCAAGGGCTGATTTCAAGGTTTTACTGCTAACCTACAAAGCATTACATGGGCTTGCTCCTACCTATCTCTCTGATTTGGTCCTGCCGTACATACCTACACGTACGCTACGGTCACAAGACGCAGGCCTCCTAATTGTCCCTAGAATTTTTAAGCAAACAGCTGGAGGCAGGGCTTTCTCCTATAGAGCTCCATTTTTATGGAACGGTCTGCCTACCCATGTCAGACTCAAACTCGGTCTCAACCTTTAAGTCTTTACTGAAGACTCATCTCTTCAGTGGGTGATATGATTGAGTGTAGTCTGGCCCAGGAGTGGGAAGGTGAACGGAAAGGCTCTGGAGCAACGAACTGCCCTTGCTGTCTCTGCCTGGCCGGTTCCCCTCTTTCCACTGGGATTCTCTGCGTGTGTATATTCAAATGTAGGAACTGGGTTCTACAGTTTGACCCCATAGCTGTCTCTGGCTCCACACCCACCCCACCATCTAGATGTGTGAAGGTTAGTCTCTTTTCTGTAGGGAAGCTAATGATCCATAATGCATGACATTCCTGGGAGTGGGTAAAGTTGAAATTTTTATTATAGCATTTTTGTATGTTCTAGTTATGTACTTGAACACGTATAAATTGACAAATTCGGCACATTTGGTTAAACACCTGGCAGACTTGATTCAAAATGTTCTGTAGGGAGGTAATTCTTCACTGGATCAGTCTGAAACTATGCACACACACTGCTGTCATTTTGTTCTCCTGACCTAGAATTCCTTACAATCAAATGCCGACCGGCATTATCTACCAAGAGAATTCTCTTCGATCATAATCACAGTCATGTATATCCCCCCCCCCCCCCAAGCAGACACATCGTTGGCCATGAAAGAACTTCATTTGACCCTATGTAAACCACATATCCCGAGGCTGCATTTAATGTAGCTGAGGATTTTAACATGGCTAAACTGAAAACAAGGCTCCCTAAATTTTATCAGCATATTGACTACGCAACCTGGGCTGACAAAACCCTGGATAATTGTTATTCCAACTTCCATGACGCACACAAAGCCCTCTCCCGCCTTCCTTCCGGAAAATCTGACCACGACTCCATTTTGTTGCTCCAGCCTATAGACAGAAACTAAAACAGGAAACGCCCTTGCTCAGGTCTGATCAACGCTGGTCCGACCAATCGGATTCCACGCTTCAAGATTGCTTCAATCACGTGGACTGGGATATGTTCCGCATAGCGTAGGACAATAACATTGATGACTACGCTGATTTGGTGAGCGAGTTTATTAGCAAGTGCATCGGTGATGTTGTACCCACAGTGTCAATTAAAACCTTTCCCAAGCAGAAACCGTGGATTGATGGCAGCATTTGCGCAAAACTGAAAGTGCGAACCACTGCTTTTAAATCAGGGCAAGGTGACCGGAAACATGACCGACTACACACAGTGTAGCTATTCTCTCTGCTAGGCAATCAAACAAGCTAAGCTTCAGTATAGAGACAAAGTGGAGTCGCAATTCAATGGCTCAGTCACGAGAGGTATGTGGCAGGGTCTACAGTCAATCACGGACTACAAAAGGAAAACCAGCCCAGTCGCGGACCACAATGTCTTGCTAAAAGACAAACTAAACAACTTCTTTGCTTTCAACCCTCGCAAGGCTGCCGGCCCAGACGGCATCCCTAGCCGCGTCCTTGGAGCATGCACAGACCAGCTGGCTGGTGTGTTTACGGACATATTCAATCGATCCTTATCCCAGTCTGCTGTTCCCACATGCTTCAAGAGGGCCACCATTGTTCCTGTTCCCAAGAAAGCTAAGGTAACTGAGCTAAATGACAATTGCCCCGTAGCACTCACTTCCATCATCATGAAGTGCTTTGAGAGACTAGTCAAAGACCATATCACCTTCACCATACCTGACACCATAGACCCACTCCAATTTGCTTTCCACCCCAATAGGTTCACAGACGACGCAATCCCACTGCAAGAAACATCTCCACCCCTCTGATCCTCAACACTGAGGCCCCACAAGTGTGCGTTCTCAGCCCCCTCCTGTACTCCCTGTTCACCTATGACTGCATGGCCATGCACAGCTCCAACTCAATCATCAAGTTTGCAGATTACACTACAGTGGTAGGCTTGATTACCAACAATGACGAGACGGCCTACAGGGAGGCGGTGAGGGCGCTCGGAGTCTGTTGTCAGGAAAATAACCTCACACTCAATGTCAACAAAACAAAGGAGATGATTGTGGACTTCTGGAAACAGCAGAGGGAGCATCCCCCTATCCACATCGACGGGACAGTAGTGGAGAAGGTGGAAAGTTTTAAGTTCCTTGGCGTACACATCACAGACAAACTGAAATGGTCCACCCACACAGGCGCAGCAGCACCTCTTCAACCTCAGGAGGCGGAAGAAATTCGACTTGTCACCAAAAACACTCAACCTTTTGCAGATGCACAATCGAGAGCATCCTGTCGGGCTGTATCACCGCCTGGTACGGCAACTGCTCCACCCACAACCTTAAGGCTCTCCAGAGGGTAGTGAGGTCTGCACAACGCATCACCGGGGGCAAAGTGCCTGCCTTCCAGGAGACCTACACCACCCGATGTCACAGGAAGGCCAAAAAGATCAAGGTCAACAACCACCTGAGCCACTGCCTGTTCGCCCTGCTATAATCCAGAAGGCAAGGTCAGTACAGCTGCATCAAAGCTGGGACCGAGGGACTGAAAAACAGCTTCTATCTCAAGGCCATCCCACTGTTAAACAGCCATCAATAACATAGAGTGGCTGCTGCTAACATACTGACTCATCTCTAGCCACTTTAATTAAAAATTGGATGTAATAATTGTATCACTAGCCACTTTCAACAATGACACTTTATATAATGTTTACATACTCTACATTACTCATCTTATATGTATATACTGTACTCTATACCATCTACTGCACCGTGCCTATGCTGTTCGGCCATCGCTCATCCATATATTTTTATGTACATATTCTTATTCATTCCTTTACACTTGTGTGTATAAGGTAGTTGTGAAATTGTTGGATTACTTGTTAGATATTACTGCATGGTCGGAACTAGAAGCGCAAGCATTTCGCTACACTCGCATTAACATCTGCTAACCTGTGTATGTGACAAATAACATTTGATTTGATTTTTGTGGACAAAATCTTACACCTAGGATCCTAACTTAATGTATTGCCTTTCTCTTGCATTTCAAAGATGTAAAATTGAAAACAGATGTTTTTTTGTTTATTATCTTTTCCCAGATCTAACGTGTTATTCTCCTACATTAATTTCACATTTCCACAAACGTCAGTGTTTCCTTTCAAATGGTATCAAGAATATGCATATCCTTGCTTCAGGTCCTGAGCTACAGGCAATTAGATTTTGTTGTCATGTTAGGCGAAAATGGATCCTTACAATGTAATCTACGTATTCCCCAAAAGTAATTATCATGAGAGAACCATAAACAAAAAATAATGTTGCATACTCCAAGAAAGGTTACAATTTCACCTTTTTGGTAAAAATTCTAGGACACAGGCTCAAGTTCACAGTACAAAAATGATAAAAGTATGAAATAGTTGTATGTATTTCCATTTCAACAAAACTATGAATAAGGCTTATGATTTAAATGCTTTCTAAATATAGTATAATCAAGTTAGAAAACGACTAAATAAGATTTCACCTTCCTTATAACTGTAAAATAGATATTTGGAATCAAACTTTGTACAATACTCTAATTCAATGTTTATAGGTGGTATGAAACGTGTACAGTAACAATTACCTGGAATTCCATGCTTGCTTGAAAGTTTGCAGCCTTTGCACCATGTGAATGAAAATTCACAGCACTTGTCGATACCACGTATGATCTTAGTATTTAGTAAATTAGTCAGTGGCAGACTGATGAACTGAAGGGATTCATTGGGCAACTTCTCTGTCTTCCTGAAAATGATTGCTGATGATGAGAGAGAGGAGAGAGAGACTTTTGACTTTGTCTCATTTCACACTCACCCCCCATTAAAAGTAAAACACCAAAATATATCCTGTACTGCATATATGTACCATACTCACCTTTCCATCTACCACAATACAAACCAACATCACAATACCCAAAACAACACACCATTTCTACAACCGTATATCCAAAACATCTTCCCCAGCTATACAGACAGCCCCCCCAACACACCATATCTCCTGAACCATCTCCACACTTTTATCATTCTATAGTACTCAAACTCAACCCTAAGGTGCGCAGAGACCATCCCATTAAACAATAGTAAAGGGTCTGTTATCCCACCACCTTTGACCCTGTTCCTCCTTCGCCTGAGCAAACAGAAAATTCAACAAAACACATTTGGCCTTCTCCTTTATCAAATACCTGTATCCCATTACAAACATCCCAACAGTAAAAAACACGCCCAACTTCTCACAGACATTCCAACAGAGACATTAATGGCATTAACCTGGTGCACACAAAAAACACATGAATCACAGTTTCTTTCATTACACAGAAAGGACACCCCTGCCCAATTCCCGTTCCAACCCGTTCCAACCAGCTGTTAGTGGCCAGGGCTCCATGAAGAACCCTCCCCTGGAGGTCCCCTGACCTCTTTGGTACTGGGGGTTAGTAGAGCCCCCTCCATCTAAAACCCACCATACTCTCCACCCCACATACCCTGTGCCATTGATGTGCCCGCACTCCTGTTAGGCTCCTAATGTTCCTAATCCTTAACACAGAGGTTGTAGAGGGCTTTGCCTCCCACCCCTTCAAACTCCCCCAGGCTTGGAGTGTTACAATCTAACAAGTCCTCCAGACCCCCTTGCCAGTCTCCAGTCTCTGCCATCACCTGCAGTGGCGGAAACATTGGTGGCCCCTCCTCCTTTGGCCGCTCAAACACCCCAGACAGTTCCTTCTAGACCTCGTACAGTAAACTCCCCAGCAGCCTAAGAGATGTTTTCCTGTTTGTTGTGCCAAGACTTCCGGGGTTTTCCACCCCTCCTCTCCCAGCAGTCTCAGGTCACCCAGCCTTTGTAATCCCGCTGCCATCAGTTGCCTCTGCAGGGTGGCTGACTGAACCGATCTCAAAGGGATGGCTGGTTTGTGGAAGATAGGCTCCTCCCATAGCCCAGGCTCCACACCCCCTTCTCGTGTGGGCCTTAGCAGCTGCCAGGCCCTCAGAACTGCAGAGTAAAAATCTGAGAGACCTGCTGTACTCAGCCTCTCCAGCTTCATGAGGAACAGCTGCCGGTCCAACCCTAATCCACCAGCTCTTCTCAGCAGCGCTCATGCTGGTTCCCTCCAGCCAACATCAGTATGGTACAGCAGTCTCTGCACCGCCTTTAGCCGGAAAGCAGCCATCCTGCTCTCCAGTTCCACCAGGCCCTGTCCTCATTTGTGGACGGTCATGTACAACACTACCGCCCTCAGCCAGTGATGGCCCGACCAGAAAAAGTCCACCAGCTTGCGTTGCAGGTCTGCGAGCAGGGGGGTTGAGGACAGCCAGGTTTTGCCACAGGGAAGATGCCACCAGGTTGTTGATTATCAGCACCCTCCCTCTATATGACACTTGGGACAGGAGCCACCTCCACCTGGCCAGTCTTGACACCACTGCCTGTGACAGGCCCTCCAAGTTTTTCCTGACCCACTTCTCAGAGCCCAGGTACACCCCCAACACTTTAAGCCCTTCACAACCCCACTGTAAACCCCCTGGAAGCAGAGGGGCCCTATCCTCCCCACGCCCCACATAACAGAGCTTTGCTCTTTCCCCAGTTTACCTTCGCTGATGAAGCTTCCTCGTACACCTTCAGACTGGTCTCTAGTGCCTGCATATCCTGACCATCACAGAAACATTTGCATATGGTGACACTGCTATGCCTGTCACCACTTCCATGCCTGTCCAGCACACTCCCTGCAGTCTCCTGCGTAGCAGTCCCAAAAAAGTCTCAATGGCTAGTGGGTATAACTGCCCAGAAGTCCAACATGTCCCTGATTAAGAACAAGTTGTCCGTGATTGAGCGTCCCGATACACAATATGTTTGGTCCTTATGTACTATCGAATCCAAATGTGACTTCAGTCTGTTAGAGGACCTTGGCAAATATCTTGTAGTCCGCACAGAGTAATGCCACAGGCCTACAGTTCTTAAGTTCACACAAGTCCCTCCTTTCGGGCAGGAGAGTCAGAGCTGCCTGACGGCAGCTTATCAGCAACTCTCCTACCACGATATATTCACACAACACGCAAAAGAAGTCCTGTCCAATTATTCCCCAGAATTTTTTATAAAACTCTACTGGCAGTCCATTGACCCCCGGTGCACGACCGGAGGACATTGGATCACACACTTCTGCCCTATACAATTCAGTATAAAACTCCACAGTCCGCTCCCGCATCTCACCCACCACAGAGGTCACCCGCCCATCAGACAGCCGTAGACAATGCCTACCCTTGGCTTCACCGCTCTGTCTTTCCAAACCGAAGAAGAAGGAGCTGGGAGCATCCATCTCCTTGAGCACGGAGAACCTAGCTCTTACAAGTGCTCCCTTTGCTTTAACCTGGAAAAAACTGCCCAGGTAATTCAGCTAAATTAGCCTGGAGGTCTATATTGCCTTGCCCCACCATCTCACTAATACAACGCTCTAGTTCCCCCAATACTCTCCTAACCTCTTGAGGATGAGAGACCTGTGCACTCTTGACAGAAAAGCCGAATTTGGACTTCCTCCACATCCCACCATTGACTCAGACTCATCCTCCTCTCTTCACTGCCCCCACCTTTCCCAAAAGGTCTGGAAACCTGAGCAAAAAGTGGCAAAACCCCACCGGGAGAATGGTAGCGCCCAACAGCCTATTGCGCCGATTCCTAGACGTGTAAAAACGATCAAGTCGGGCTGCACTCAGCCTAGCCCCAAAAACCTTCACCCATGTATACTGTCTTGTGTTGGGATGTTTACTTCTCCAAACATCCACTAGGTCGAAGTGATTAATGATGTCCCTTAACACTCCCACTGACACTGAATGAGGCTCTTCCCCATTTCTGTCTTTCATAAAATCCATTGTATAGTTCCAGTCCCCTCCGACCACCAGCGTCTCCTCATGCGCTACCTTTGACAGTTCCTGTCTAAGACTCCCAAATAGAACCTCCCTCTCTCTCCCTGTGTTAAGCCATACACATTTATAAAGACAAAACCCATGTTGTTAATTTATGCTATTACAACAAGTACCCTATCCCTACACACCTCCTTTTAGGAGAACATTTTTAGACGGACCCCTGCACTAAAATTTGTCCAATGGCTTAACACACTTCCCCCTTTCCACCAGAACCCCCAATCGACTTCATTCTACACATCACTATGCGTCTCCTGCAGAAACAACACCTGTACGTTTTTGTTTTACATATTCACCCAACACACTCCTCTTTCCCGTATCTCTGGCGCCATTTATATGAAGCGAGCCTACCCGAAGAGTCTCAATAAGTGGGAGAAAAGCCAGCAAAGAAAGAGACCAATAGCAAATCTCAAAAAGCCCCAGTGTCAGAAAGAAACTATACATCTAAACGGTGTCTGAAGGTAGACCCTTTCTCTCTGTTGTGACCCACTTCCTCAACCTAAACCGTTTCCTGGTTGAGAGGACACCATGTCCCTCATTTTTATAGCATGTTGTACTAATCGTACAAACTTTCTCAGATCAGAAAAGAAAGCCCCAAGATTAACTTTTTCCCCTTGGTCTCATTCAGGAACCTTGTCAGTTCTCTCAACGTGTACTTTGACCCCTCTGCTTGACTGGCTGTCAGCTCCGGACCCATTGAAGAGGAGTCTGAAAAAAAAACTCCTCAGACTCACTTTACTCCTCATCTCTATCTCCCATCCTGACCACCTGCCCTTCCTCTCTGGTCAGGGCCTCCTCCACAGCAACAGGCAAAGGTTCCATGGTGCCGTTGACCACACCCCTTTTCCTTTTCCGCTTGACACCCTCCTCCCCTCTAGTCTGTTACACTTCCCCACTATACTCTCCTCATCCACTAGCATAACCTGACTAGACCCAGCCTCATCTACCCCACCATCCATAGCATGACTAGACCCAGTCTCAGCTACCCCACTATCTCTAGCCTGACTAGACCCAGCCTCCGGTACACCACCATCCATAGCATGTCTAGATCCAGCCTCAGCTACCCCTCTGCATCTCATTACCCCCTGCACGTTGACCTCGATTTCCCCCACTGGCGCTTGTGTCCTCACCTTGTCTATGGCCTTTATGTGGGCACGCAAAGCTCTTACGCCCCAAATCCCCACACTCAAAACACCGTAGACTATTTGTGCTGGCAAACCCTGCATAGAGCCCCTCCCCATGCCTCACTTTAAAATGCACATTTAGCTGTTGCTCATTGTTATTCAGAAACAAACACTTGCCTCCAGAACGAAACAACGTGCTTAACGGCATCTGCCTGAAAACCTGCCGACAGTACACGAAACCCAATAGCAAACTTACCAAAACAACTCAGCTCTTTCCTGATTTGATCATCCGTAATAAACGGAGGCAAATTTTCGACTACCACCCTGGTTGAAGGGGTAGAGAGAGGGGAAATTGGCACCAACACACCCCGTACAAATATTCCTCTAGCAATTAGCCTGCCAACCAAATTAGCTTTTTTCATGAACACAACCACAGCTTTGTTCATTCTAGAAGCAGAATATATAAATTCAACTCCTACCTGTTCACTGACTGCAAGCAAAACCTCCTCCACTTTAACATTCTCAGGAACACACTTGAATCCATGCCGTATCGACAGCGTCTTCTCCGTGCTAGGCTGAGAAGCCATCGTGCACACCACACCTTCTAAACCCCAGGAAACTTACTCTGTCCTCTTCCACCCTAACTTTGAAAAACAATCTGTGGATACCGCTAAAACAAATAGTGCATTAACCATCCACCATATAAAATAACATTGAAAGAAAAGACCAAGAAAGTTAGTTAGGACAGAACCCTCCACATCACACTCAAACTCCAAAAAACAGACAGACGGACAGAGATGTTTTTCTTCAGAGTTTCTGTGTGCCGTAACTGGTCACTGGACTTCTGCTTGATATTTTGGGTCTAGGCTTACAGGTTACGCTTCTGCTTGTTCTTCTGGGTCTAGACTTACCGTTAACTTAAAATAACTTGCTGAGTTAAAAAAAAGGTCTTACCACAAACTGTTTGCATTGTTGGATTGTTTTCACAAACATCTGTAAACTCTTAAACAAGAAAACAAACAAATCATGACTTAGTGTGTATAATACAAGGATTGTAATTACAATGTGGAAGAGAATACTTAACATAAAACACCTAAATATTATATTATGGAATTTCATGAATAATTAATATTACTGTACTACACCTTGTTGAGCTGAAACACCTTTCATATGCATTGAGTTTTGCAAACTCTATTTTAGCTAAACAAATTTCACACACACAACCCGTCCATGTGATGTTTGCAAGAAATGTATCTATCGACAAATATAACCCTATTACTGAAATAGGCTTATACTGCTTGTGAATCGATCAAGGAGTTAATGACCTTACTTGCATGAACAGCCATGTGTAGTCCTCCATCATAAGATTTTTGATCTCCAAAGACTGGAATACCTTTTCAAATTGCATACTGTTTGTTAAAGGGTCATTTTGCAGTTCAGCAACCCATCTTTGGGAGAAAGTAGGTGAATGGATACTTACTAGCAAGGACATTTGGGACGCCTGATAAATTAACATCTGATGAATCAAAAAGGAAACACTAACAGTAAGATAAAGTAGGCTAAATGATTGAAGTGGCAAATACTGTAGCTTAGTTGTCTTTTTTTTTAATTTATAGACATTTATGACATGCTATTAATTAAATAATCATGCGTGTTTATTTTGTGATGTAATGGTGTATGTCCATCAACTCACCAGGACAAAGTAACTTAGTAGCAGATGTCTTCAAAGAAAGAGAGAAATAAACCATCAAAGCAAAAATATTACAGCCAAACTGTGCCATAGTAGCGCTAGAAGAAGAAACAGAGGAAGAACAGGTTGACTTTTACACAAAATACCTTGCTGGTAATAGCAGATAAAAACAAATTACAAAATTAATTCATTTTAGGCCTAACCGTGCACAAGGCTACATTTCATAGTCTACTTGCAAATTCCTAGGCTATTAGGCAATGCATTTCTGGTTAACAAAAATATATTTAAAGCAAAGGCAACATACCGTATGAATTGATTATTCTTTTGTCTCTACACAAACCTCTCTGTGATAGACTCGGGGAAAGACTGGGGCAGACAATTAGGGAGAAAACTCTCATCAGCTGGTGGTGCCAATGAGAGATGGTGTGGTTGACGATACAAGTTGATGCTCAGGGTGAGGTACTGCGTAAATGGCTCCACCTAGTGGTAAAATACTGAAGAGAAAACAATATTACAATGAAAAGGGCAGGCCAAGCATACTAGAACTGCAGCAGAAATAATTGTTGTAAAACCAATGCTAGAATATGTAGAGTATTGGTTAAATATGTTCAATAATGGAAAGGAAACAACCAAACATTGCAAAACTAGAAATAACAAAATCAAAGGACTAACAACAACAGTTTAAATAATAGTTAGAAAGCTAATAACCTTTTAAATGAACAAACAAAAAGCACAAATAGCTTCATAGTGTGACTTTGTTAAAGGAAGGGGGTCACTGAGCTGCCAAAGGGAAGAAGCCCTTCACAAACACATTCAATAGTCCTTCTCTAGGTTAAGACCCCTGGGGACTTAAGAATCTAAGGAATGGATCCAGAGCTTCTCTCTGGAACTGAGGTATTTGTCAACATCGCTGCTGCAATTGTTAATGGTAACTTGTTTCATTCCAAAATAAAACAACTCTTTAAAATGGAAGGCCACTGTGCCAGTGGGGTCAGCACAACGAATAGCACTTCGGTGCTCACACATTATAGTGCTTAACTCTTTTGTGGTCTCTCCTACGTTTAATTAACCGCATGGGCAGTGAATCACATAGATCACATTGCTAGAATTGCAATGTGGTGAGGGTGCTTTAAATTTGTATTTAATGATCTGATCTGGGGTGCGAGAAACTATTCATACATTTGGTGTACTGGTATTGGGTACATGCCACACTTGTAGAGGCCAGCCTTTTTTCGACTTGTCCGGATCGGACAACACTGTTTTTCTATATGTTTAGCTCTACGGTAAGCGACCGCCAGAGCCAGCTGAAATGTGTTACCTAGATCTGGATCTGAGCGTATGCCAATGGTCTTTGATGATGCCTAGGAGTTCTGGAGTGTAGGTAATGGGGTGTAGGTAATGACCATTTGGATGGAGGGTCTAGCTCTAGGGCTTCCAGACTTGCTCAGTAGTTGTTTGTACCCCTTTTCTCTGAATCTGTCTAGAAGTTTGTCCTTTCTTCTGCAAGATTGGGGATGGAAGAAATTGTTTGTGTTCGTGCTCTTTCTGATTATAAGGGAGGTACCTGTTTTGGTGACGCATACATCCAGGGAGTGGATGTGGACTCCAGGTGTTCGTTCATGGAATTTAGAAATTGGTGCAAGGACATCAGGGAGGTAAGGTCAACCTTGTAAACCACAAAAATGTCATAAATATAGTGTTTCCAAACAAGCAGGTCCTCAAGAAAATGGTTGGACTTCTTGTTTAGAATATTGGCTTTTTCAACATGTCTGAGGTGCAGGTTATCAATGCTCGGTGCCTTCCTTGTACCCATCAAACTTTAAGTCATTTTTAGGTGACCACCAACCTCATTAATTCAGCTAGGAAAAAAGAGGGATGGGTCTCAAGTCAATGGTCTTTTATCAATTAGTTTGCTCACTCCTGCTTCCTCCTCTATCCAATCTTGTCTCCTGGAAAGGTCAATTGAGGAGTTAATTGAGGAGAGTCGGCAAGGAGAGTGAACGTGGATGTCCCTTAAGATCCTTGTGTAATGTGATATGTACTCCCTAGCTCAAATGTCACACAACACTATGTGTGGAGAAAAAAAGGCACAGCACACCAACATCAACCTCATCACAACTGTAAAGTATGGAGAAGGGAGCATCATGGTTTGGGGCTGCTTTGATGCCCCAGGGCCTGGACAGTCGATGGAAAAATGAATTCCCAAGTTTATCAAGACATTTTGCAGGAGAATGTAAGGCTATCTGTCCACAGAAGTTGGGGGATGCAACAGGACAACAACCCAAAACACAGAAGTAAATCAACAACAGAAGAAAATATGCCTTCTGGAGTGGCCCAGTCAGAGTCCTGACCTCAACACAATTAAGATGCATGAACTTGAGAGCAGTTCACACCAGACATCCCAAGAATATTGCTGAACTGAAACAGTTTTGTAAAGGGGAATGGTCCAAAGTTCCTCCTGACCGTTGTGCAGGTCTGATCCGCAAATACAGAAAACGTTTGGTTGAGGTTATTGCTGCCAAAGGAGGGTCAACCAGTTATTAAATCCAAGGGTTCACATACATTTTCCATCCTGCACTGTGAATGTTTACACGGTGTGTTCAATAAAGACATGAAAACATATAATTGTGTGTATGTTATTAGTTTAAGCAGACAGTGTTTATCTGTTGTTTTGACTTAGATGATGATCAGATCACATTTTATAACCAATTTATGCAGAAGCCCTGTTAATTCCAAAGGGTTCACATACTTTTTATTGCCACTGTAAACTTGTGTTGCCCCACTTACTTTTTGTATAGATTTTTTGTTAATAAAAAAATTAAATAATAATAAGAATGAAAATGCACTTGTTTCAAATGAGACGGTCCTTCCCGACTTGCAAGTCATTAGGCAAATTACGTTTATGGGGTGGATCCCAAAATAAATGTGTAAAGTGATCAAAACAAATTAAGTTGTGCAATACATTTTAGAGAGAAAACAATAAGTAGCATATTGTTTTAAAACGTGTGCATGTTCTTCTCCTCTGACATAACAAAAGCTGATTCATAGGGGGTGTGGCAGATTTCAAAACTAATTCGCGGTCGGATACTTATGAGTGCCGGCAATCGAGGAGGGGATGACACTTCCTTTTGCCTACAAATTGACACACGTATCGACCACTTGACCCATTATCGGTGTCCAGGTCACAGAGAGGACAAAGGAGAGAGGACGATCTTTTGTCCAAACGAGAATCTCCCAAGGAAATGGACATAGTGATCAATTCCTAGTTCATGAGGAATGACTGTGTGGGGTAAGTTAAGCCATATTTAACATTTAGCATCGCTCTGTCAAGGGAAATATAGTAATCTTTCTAACATAGATATCTTGTGTATCCCTGGAAATAATCAGAATTCATGTAAAGATTACATTTTTGAAAACATAGTTTGTCCAAAAAAAGTGTTCTCTTGGCACAACTTACCTCGGGTATGGGGTAAATTGTGCTGCTTGACAGAGTAAGTTAAGCCATAATCATCTATATTGAGCATTTGGCTGACCAGTGTCAATGGCCAATGGCCAAGATGGGCCGGTCCAGTTTTCTGATTGGCTGAAATGAGGTGGCGCAAATTCACATTCAAAGTCAAATGCGCCTCATCAAAGAATGAAACCCACGTTGACTCTCAGTCAAGCGAGCTAGCTAACATTAGCAACAGTTTTACAAATTCGTAACATTGTCTGTTTTGAAAATTCATAACATAAAATACTAATTGTAATTTGTAACACATCATACAAAATGGGTGATGGACATCCACAAATTGAAACATACCATACAAAACATAACATATCATACTAAATGGAGTGTATTGGACTTGCGTACAGAATAATACGAAATGCTCTGAGACCATATTGGGTGTCGGATTACATTACATAGCCACCGCTACTGAAGGCGGGAAAGTCCCGCCTATATCCTGCTCATTTCATTCGCTTAAAGGCCTGTCACTTCTTGGAAGAAAGATATGCATACATGCTGTCAAACGAAGCACAACACTGGAAATCTATCCGAATCCACATAAACTAGTTCCAGCATCGCTCTTTGACAAACACAGAAGGTTGTATATTGAATTCAATAGAAGAAAACAGAGGGAGTGAGAGAGACTGCCAGTTCCTAAATGTATTATACAGCCAAAACATTATAGAACTGGCACTCTCTCTCTTTTCTTTTGAATTATATGTAGCCTACAGTGTCTTGCGATAGTATTCACCACCCTTGGCATTTTTCCTATTTTGTTGCCTTACAACCTGGAATTAAAATATATATATTTTTAAATATATTTGATTTACACAACACACTTTGAAGATGCAAAATATTTTTGGTGAAACAAACAAGAAATAAGACAAAAAAATGGAAAACTTGGGCGTGCATAACTATTCACCCCCCCCAATGTCATTACTCTGTAGAGCCACCTTTTTGAAGCAATTACTGCTGCAAGTCTCTTGGGGTATGTCTCTATAAGCTTGGCACATCTAGCCACTGGGATTTTTGACCATTCTTCAAGGCAAAACTGCTCCAGCTCCTTCAAGTTGGATGGGTTCTGCTGGTGTACAGGAATCTTTAAGTCATACCACTGATTCTCAATTAAATTGAGGTCTAGGCTTTGACTAGGCCATTCCAAGACATTGAAATGTTTCCCCTTAATACCACTCAAGTTTTGCATTAGCAGTATGCTTAGGGTCATTGTCCTGCTGGAAGGAGAACCTCCGTCCCTGTCTCAAATCTGTGGAAGACTGTAACAGGTTTCCCTCATGAATTTCCCTGTATTTAGTGCCATCCATTCCTTCAATTCTGACCAGTTTTCCAGTCGATGAAAAACATGGGATGGTATTCTTGGAGTGATGTGAAGTGTTGGGTTTGCGCCAGACATAGCGTTTTCCTTGATGGCCAAAAAGCTTAATTTAGTCTGATCTGACCAGAGTACCTTCTTCCATATGTTTGGGGAGTCTCCCACATGCCTTTTCTTTGGTCTCTTTGTTGCCCTCCTTGCCTGGTCTGTGAGTTTTGGTGGACGGCCCTCTCTTGACAGGTTTGTTGTGGTGCCATATTCTTTCAGTTTTTTAATAATGGATTTAATGGTGCTCCATGGGATGTTCAAAGTTGTGGATATTTTTTTTATAACCCAACCCTGATCTGTACTTCTGCACAACTTTTTCCCTGACCTGTTTGGGGAGCTCCTTTGTCTTCATGGTTGCAGACTCTGGGGCCTTTCAGAACAGGTGTGTATATATACTGAGATCATGTGACACTTAGATTGCACACAGGTGGACTTTATTTAACTAATTATGTGACTTCTGAAGGTAATTGGTCGCACCAGATCTTATTTAGGGGCTTCATAGCAAAAGAGGTCAATACATATGTAGCACCACTTTTCTGTTTTTTAATTTGTTTTGAAACAAGTAATTTTTTTCACTTCACCACAATTTGAACTATTTTGTGTATGTCCATTACATGAAATCCAAATAAAAATTCATTTAAATTACAGGTTGTAATGCAAGAAAATAGGAAAAACACCAAGGGGGGTGAATACTTTTGCAAGGCACTGTAATATTTAAACACTTATAGCTAAGTGGGCAGGGGGGAACACTTGACATGCACTAATTTGAAATATGTAGTTAGGCTGTTATAAGGTAGTAAATAGCCTAACCCAATGGTCTATCGGTCCTACACTAGATGATACCGTAAGTACTATCTATCTGCCTGACAGGTCCTACACTTGATGATGCCATCATCCATGAGATGCACTCCATCCCTACATTAATGCCCAAGGACACAGTGCTTTATGGCAGAGTGGCTGATTGTGGCCGTGCGCTTGTCACGGAGAAATGCAAGGTGGCCCATGTGGAACTGACAAACGACTTCAAATCAAATGTTATTTGTCACATGTGCCGAATACAACAGGTGTAGTAGACCTTACTGTGAAATGCTTACTTACAAGCCCTTAATTAATGATGCAGTTCAAGAAATAGAGTTAATAAATATTTACTAAATAAACTAAAGTAAAAAAATCTAAACTATGTGTGTGTATGTGTATGTATAAATCTATATGAATATTTACATAACAATAACGAGGCTATATACAGGGGGTACCGGTACCGAGTCAATGTGCGGTGGTACAGGTTAGTCAAGGTCATTTGTAAAGCGACTATGCATAGATAATAAATAGCGAGTAGCAGCAGTGTAAATAAAAAGGTGGGGGGGTCAATGTGAATTGTCTGAGTGGCCATTTGATTAGTTGTTCAGCAGTCTTATTGCTTGGCGGTTAAGGAGCCTTTTTGTCTAGACTTTGCACTCCGGGTACCGCTTGCCGTGCGGTAGCAGAGAAAACAGTCTGTGACTTGGGTGACTGGAGTCTTTGACAATTCTTTGGGCCTTCCTCTGACACGGCTAGTATATAGGTCCTGGATGTCAGGAAGCTTGGCCCCAGTGATGTACTGGACCATACGCACTACCCTCTGTAGCGTGCCAAACCATGCCAAATCTTTTCAGTCTCCTGAAGGGGAAAATAAAAAGTGTTGTCGTGCCCTCTTCACAACTGCCTTGGTGTGTTTGGACCATGATAGTTTGTTTGTGATGTGGGCACCAAGGAACTCGAACCACTCCACGTCAGTCCCTTCGATGTTAATGGAGGTCTGTTCGGCCCTCCTTTTCCTATAGTCCACGATCAGTTCCTTTGTCTTGATCACATTGAGGGAGAGGTTGTTGTACTGGCACCACATTACCAGGTTCCTGACCTCCCCTCTGTAGGCTGTCTCATCATTGTCAGTGATCAGGCCTACCACTGTTGTGTCGTCAGCAAACTTAATGATGGTGTTGGAGTCGTGCTTGTCCATGCAGTCGTGGCTGTTCCAGATCTGTGAGTACCCCCAAATATGCCATTTATAAATGAGGACTTATGCTCTTTTACTGGAGTTGGACAGCAGTGTACAGCATTAACTGGGACATTTGTAGTTTTTTACTCAAGCATTTAGAGCACCTATCCAATTTCAGACTTGTAAATGTCTCTAATGTTTCTTAAGAGTGTTTTACTTGTCTCATGACTGTATTTTACGGGTGTTTCTAAGCAGTTTGTCATTTCTTGCAGTGTTTGTATCAAAATTGCTGTTGACGATCCACAGCATTATGCAGGCTTTTCTGTTCAAGCCCAGCGCTACCACAACGGATTCTACTACTCAGCTGTTCGTCTAAACCTAAGCTGTTCATTGAGACCATGAATAGTGGAAACACTAGTAAAAACTTTTAAGGTACATTTCCCTGTAAATAGTTCATGGGTACATGTTGATGGATTCTGTGTGCTAACTCCTAAACTTGGGATAGGGTTATTTATCAGGTCTCCTATTGAAATAGTGAGTGCTTAGGTTTAGAGGGTCTACACCAGAAGTTAATGGTTCTGTATGAGGAAGGTATATACTGTAGTGTGTGTGTGTGTGTGCAATTAAGCTTGAAATGTGCTGAGTGCAGGGAAAGCGATCAGATGTGGCAGGCATTGGTAAGGGGAGAGAGCCATGGATTAGTGATGAAGGAGCTCGAGGTCAGGTCACGTCAATGGAATAAGAAAGTTTTATGGCTGTATTACTTTGTATCTTTACTGCTAGGCCGGAAACTATGCTTGTTCAGATTTGTAAGAGGAGACTCAGCCTAGGAGAAAGGGTTAAACATCAGTACTTGTGTGAACAACGTCTTTGTCTGATGCAGCTGTATTGACCCTCTGGGAAGAATAAACTTGGTTTAAGCTTTCATAGTGTCCGTTGTGTTTTTACTCTGAAAATTAGAACCTAACAGTTGGCGCTGCGAGCAGGGGTCACCACGATTTGCTGTCGAACTAGAGATCCCGACTCTGTGAAACAGGAGCTGGCACCAGAAATAAGGTAGGCACAGTTCCTACCTGTTATCACTAATTCTGACATCTTGGTTAGATGAGTTGTAGGCTGAACCAATTATAGGATACAGACTCAGAAAGCTTGAGTTTATTCAGTAGGCCCATTGTGTATTGACCGGTCGTAAATATCTGGTGAAGGGTAGGTTCTATAAGGATTGGTCCCGAGTGGAGGTTTTCCTCTGCGAGATCCAGGTAAAAAATAAGGTGTAGGGTGGGTTCCATTAAGGATAGGTCCCAAGTGGAGGTTTTCCTCTGTTGGATCCATGAGTGACAATACAGTGTAGGGTAGTTTCCGTATAGGATAGGTCCCTGGTCGGAGTATTCCCCTGCGAGATCTATAAAAGGAATGAAAGTCCCAGCTGCAGTGACAGTGTGCAGAGTGTATGTGGATAATGATAAGTTGCCTATACATTCTGAAGGTAAGCCACATGCATAGGTAAAAGAAAAGCAATAAGATATTTAAACACTGTTTGTTTGAGTTACGTGTATTAGCAGTAGCAATAAGTAGAGAGGTTAGTTTATGCCCTAAGGGGAGGGGGAACCATGAAAATTATGTGGAAATAGGAAGACAAGGGTGAATAATTTTGGCAATGTGTGTTATCAACAACTGATATTTGAGGCGCAATACTGGAATAAGACATTAAGTCGTCCGTATTCTCAAGTAGTACATTTTTCAGACGCTATAGTATTGGTTTAAATACAAGGTATTAAGTTCCTTGACCAATTAGTAGGCACAAATACCGTAACTATTCTCTGGGGAAGTGGGTAGCGCTACCTTGGAAAATAGTTAGTAGAAGGTGTGTATTATAGATAGAGTGAAAAAAATCTAAAATACCCTGGAAACCGTCAGGAGAGGTTTGGGAATAATAATTATTGATATGGCGACAGATGCCCCGATTCTCCAAGCGGAGATAGAAGATTTTAATAAGCCATGGCGGCGCTGAAAGAAGCTCACGAGCATTATACCAATTCCTATACCAAAGTAGATGTACTCCGCCACAGAAAGACTGGGTATGGGAGTGCGTTGATAGAATTTACATTTCAGCTTTGATGGCAGGTTTGAAACCTGTAATCAAAATGGCAATTGTGGGGGGTAGTGGAGGAAATAAAGCAAGATTTTTTAAGAATGGAAAATAACTCCGCTCACTTCACAGACGTGCAAGGGGTTAATACGGCCACAGTGAAAGTCCCTAACAGTGGTTTCAATGGCCAAGGTAAGACAATGAAACGTAGCGAAAAGACATCAAGGCATAGGGAGATAGCTCCCTCTTTTAGATGTGGGACTATCGGTCATTGGAAGAATGAGTGTAGAGTAGGAATGGAGCCTGCTGCATTCGGAGGAAATGCTGCCATGCAAACTTTCACATAGTGGTGTATGGCCTCGGTTTGATCCACAGTGGTTCATAGAGATTACAGTTTCTATGTGAAGGAAGATGTACAGTATGTTCTCAACTTTTTAATATATACCAGGAACAAATATCTACGATTCCTTATGATGAGAAATTGGCAAAATTTTGGATTGAAGTATTTTGGGTTGAAGAATCTTGGCAAAATGCCAGGGTGATGGATTCTAAAGAGGTAACAAATTAAAATTATCTGTCCAAACACTCCTCATAAACCTTATTTTTTGGATTGCATTAAACATCTAATGTGGTTTTATTATGAAATATATTTCTAGAATGAACGAAAGGGTGGAGGGGTAACGAGGAATTAGCAAAGGGGTTACTAAACCTAAAATTAACTTTTCATTTTTTTAGTTTATGAACATTGTGGTGCGGTGGTTATGGAGAATCATGGGGAAAAGAAACCAGGGAATCGTTGGACTCGGTGGCGAGATAAAGTCAGCGTGTCTAAGGGTACATGCTAAATAAAGGATCCATAAACAATGGGGTGGATTAAAACAAATGTTTATTGATTGGAGTGAGGACAGGGGATTTACCATTATCATGTTTGGTTTATAATTACTACTTGTGGATTGCCGATTTTAAAATGTAGCAGAGTGAATGCTAACGAAATGTACACTTTTTTTTTACCAGAAGAGGGGGTTTCATTATCTCTCGTTGGAATGCTCCCGGAGACTTTGGTATTGGGGAGAGCAGTTAGTGATATTCGGCAGTTTTAAGTATAAAAGTATCTGGATTAGGCCATAAATGGAGTTCCCAGATAAGTAAGGCCTGTTCATGTGTGGTTTTGACCTACGGTTTAACACATACACCAGCACGCACACACAACTTACCGGTTATGAATATGCGTTAGTGGTGTTGATACCGTGGGATTTATTTAGTGGAGTCTTTCCAATTTGGTGTTAAATTGGGTATGCAGAAGGATGGAAATGTTTGAAATGTTTAAAGCGTTTCTGAAGGACAGGGAAAGAAAAGGGAGAGGAAATATTTAACACTTGTGTTGTCTGAACGGTCAAAAGTGACCAGCCACTATGTTTAACAGCAGAGAAAACCCCCTAAATTATATTTTTTCAACTTGAAATTTAATGACTTTTCCTAGAGTGACCCCAACATTAGAAAAACTGAAATATCACCTTTGTTCATATTTCCATGAAAGCTGTACACCACCAGGGCACAAAGATTGTCTTCGGGTAATTTTTGACCTGGGAGTTAGAAAATCGTTTACACACCACAAAACACACACACACACACACACACAATGATACATTGAGATTGTGTGCTACTGATTGAACTCAGCCAGCAGCTCCTGAAGAAGAAGATCACCATGGTTGGCACAGTTAGAAAGAACAAGCCTGAGCTCTCCCTGCACTCCTCGCAACAAGGGGGTGTCATGACGTTGGCCTGGGGGTAGGTTTATGACAGTCATAAATACCTCTTCCCTCCTTTTTCCTCTCTCTCTCATTTACAAAGCCCTTAGTTACCATAGAGATTATGGGAACATCAGAAGGTGGGGGGAAATGAACAATATTCAGGTAATCCGACCAATTGAACATATGCGGTGGTACTTAATGAATATGATGTCAGTTCAGTTGTCATCTGAGACATACTCATCAATGATAAGATTACAAACTCCACAGTGGAAAGTCTACACATCAGAGTTATCGGATTCACATGGAATTGTTGTTCCATTTAAATGTTTGAATATGAAATTATTCGTGATGGGATGAAATGTGGTTTTAGCTTCTAAAATGTGAGATTTGGGTTTACATAAATTAGGACTATGCTCAATCAGTGGCCCGCCCCTGTGAAGGAACATGGGCTATAAAACTTTTCAAACACGCCCTCCTCTCCCTTCCTATATAAAGCCTTGACGACAATGTAACCTCCTGTTCCGAGAATGTGAGGACGACGGTCTGATGTCAGAATGGTTCAGATAATAACTACAGAACGAAACCAACATCAGCGTGAGCTTGTTATGAACTTTGAACTCTTATTCACTACAGAAGTGATACCTCCTAGCCGTTGAGTTAGCAACAGCAGCTGCAAACGCAGGTTAGGAAGGAACAGACAGAGTATCCCATCTACCACGCAACAACGTTACTACAACGTATCCAATTTACCGGCAGAGACATTCTTCAAAGGACAAAGGACTTGGTTGGGCAACACGGCCTTCCATCTACCACCAACCTACCGAAGCGCAGCTCAGAGTAAATATTTATTGCATTTTCCTTTTCCAACTGGGCAGTAATTTAGAATGCATAAGATACTGTATTTACGATGGCACAGCTTCACCCTTTTTTCCTGTCTTCCTGCACTTTCACTCAAACCCAGCCCTTTTCTTTTGTGTAACAAGGTGTCATATATGTTCCGCCCGCTAGTGACGTTTTCCTTCATGACGTAATTTGTAATCAAGTTATGATTTAATTGTGTATGTGTAATTCTGTGTGATTAGTTAGGTATTTAGTAAATAAATAATTGAACACAATGTTTTATTGCTGATTCAACTTGTTATCCAGGGTTCGTGCAGATAACCAAGAATGTACAACTTTCAGATGAGACTGACTTAAGATGATGATTAATATTGACTGCTATTGATGTAAAATATTACTAGGTCTTTAAGAGTATATTCGGAAGATAACAGCTCTATAAATATAATTTTGTGGTGCCCCGACTCTCTAGTTAATTACATTTACATGATTAGCCCAATCATTTTATAGAATAGCATGTCACTTAATCCGGCATAGCCAAAGACACTACATTATTGGTGCTCCCGTGCGTGGAATCTAAAATAGAATGAGGCTTTCATTTTGATTCAGCCTGTATAAAATTGAAAAACAGATGACATAATATACCAAGTTATTGTACACATATTTGGAGTGTTAAACTCAAGCATTATTGGATGTGTGTGTGTGCTGACTTAGTCAGTGGGTAACGTAAGTGAATACATTTCTGTATGAGGGCTAAGAGAGAGTGGGAATTGTCATGTTATCAAACTTTGGGTTACCATGCATGTATAATTGTGTGTATCTTAACACGTTATTAATGCTGTTATATTTTGTGTTTCTTTTTGGCTTTTTAAGTCTTGTGCTGTCACTCTCTTAGGAACCAGAAGGAGAATGTTGAACTGGAAGAAGTCAACAGATCACGTGACACGTTATTTTCACGGTTCTATGAGAAATGAAAGTAAGATTATGTATGGTGTGATCATAAAACAGATGCCATAAGCCTCTGAGTTTGTAAACATCACTGTGAATGTTAATTATGTTTATTTTGTGTTCATGTTTTATTATCATTGTTTGTCCATTTATAAGTAATTTCCAAGTTTATTTAATGTTGAACCGTATGCAGTGAAGTGTTCAAATCGGGGGACTGATGGATTCTGGGTACTAACTCCTAAACTTGGGATAGGGTTAATTATCAGGTATTGAAATATTGAATGCTTAGGTTTAGAGGGTCTACATCAGAAGTTAACAGTTATATGTAGGAGGAAGGCATATAGTGTGAGCAATTAAGCTTGGAATGTGCTGAGTGCAGGGAAAGCGCTCACATGTGGCAGGCATTGGTAAGGGGAGAGAGCCAAGGATTAGTGATGAAGGGGGTCAGGTCACGTTAAAGGAGGAAGAAAAGTTTATGGCTGTATTACTTAGTTTTCTGCCTAGCAGTGAAGATACAATGTTGGTTCAGATGTGTAGGAGGAGACTCAGCCTGGGAGAAAAGGTTAAATATCAGTGCTTGTGTGAACAACGTCTTTGTCTGATGCAGCTGTATTGACCCTCTGGGAAGAATAAACTTGGTTTAAGCTTTCATAGTGTCCGTTGTGTTTTTACTCTGAAAATTAGAACCTAACAATGTTGATTATTTAAGTATTTTCCAGGAGCTTACTTGAATGTCTTAAAAGAGATCAGGGAAACATTTTACTAAAAAAAGTTTACTCCATATTGGCTTAATTGGGATCCTGGTTTTTTGCTTCCCTCTGGAAAATCAGCTGTTAATATTAAATAAATATGAACTACATTATTCCTGTTTCCATTTGTCATTATTGTTTACTTTTATTGCTGTGTTATGCTGTATTATAATGTTGTATAATACTTTTGCATAATCACCTTCCGGTGTAAAAAACAAAGTAAAAACAATTAAAGTTTTAAGTGAGAATAGGCATTAGTCTGAAGCCGAAAAATAAAGGAAATTCACATAAGCACCACAATGCCTATTCCACCCATGCTCTACCATGTTTTCCAGCAGACGGCGTTTAGCTTCTACAGTAGCTACAGTATGTTGGTACTGTATTCAAACTAAGGCAGGTTGCTTAGGATGCAAACCTCCTCAAATGGTCTAATTCATATTCTAAGAGGAGGTGCTTATGAATACTTTATAAATGTTTTGAGTGACCAGTGTAAATTCTCACAAAAATATGGGCATGCCATTTGTAAACATTCCTGCAGTACCTGCTAAAAGAACAAGCACACAACACAAGATGAAATATAGAGTATACAAAACATTAAGAACACCTGCTCTCTCCCTGATAAAGACTGACTAGGTGAATCCAGGTGAAAGCTAGGATCCCTTATTGATGTCAGTTGTTAAACTTCAGTCAGTGTAGATGAAGGGTAAGAGACAGGTGCAACTCAATATTAGGAAGGTGTTCTTAATGTTTGGTATACTCCGTGTATATACAGTCCCTTCAGAAAGTATTCATACCCCTTGACTTATTCCCCCTTTTGTTGTGTTACAGCCTGCATTCAAACTTGATTAAATTGATTTACACAAAATACCCCAAGATGACAAAGTGAAAACATGTTTTTAGAAATTTTAGCACATTTAAAAAAAATAAAAAAATTACGCCCCTGACAATGTCATTCTGATCTGTTCTTTGGAGGTAGAGGTGAGGTCAGAGAGCAGTGGCATGTAGAAGTATTAGTTTGACAATAGTATTTTGCATTCAGAAACATGATCAACTGTGTTAAAAATCACGGTTTCCCCAACTTAATTTGCCTGTCGACCTGCAATGGTAGGGTCTGACTGTCGTTTTTTTCAGAGACTGTAGCTCCTCTTTTCTTCATTATTTTTATCATGCCCTGACCTGTTTCACCTGTCCTTGGGATTGTCTCCACCCCCCTCCAGGTGTCACCAATCTTCCCCATTATCCACTGTGTATTTATACCTGTGTTTTCTGGCTGTCTGTGCCAGTTTGTCTTGTTTGTTCGAGTCAACCAGCGGTTTGTGTTCTCTGTGCCTGCGCTTCCTCCAGTCTCTCTTTTCTTGTTCTCCTGGTTTTGACCTTTGCCTGTCCTGACTGTGAGCACGCCTGCCTGACCCCTCTGCCTGTCCCTTACCCTGAGCCTGCCTGCCGATCTGTACCTCAACAACCCTCTAGATTACTGACCTCTGCCTACCCTGAGCCTGCCTGCCGTCCTGTAACTTTGCCCCCATACTCTTGATTATCGACCCCTTGCTTCCTTGACCTGTCTTTCCCTGCCCCTGTTGCTACAATAAATATTGTTACTTCGACAGTCTGCATCTGGGTCTTACATTGGTTCTGATACTTTTATTCTGTTCACACCAAACCTTTACAGAGTCTTCACACAAGGCAGCAGTATGTTTCAGCATACTGATTCCAATGTTTGAGAGGGGTAAAAGTACTCAGGTTTAAAACAAGCCCATGTGTGTCAATAGTACCATAGGCTTATAGGTTAGCTCTGGAAAAAATTAAGAGACCACTGCAAAATTATCAGTTTTGATGGTTTTACTATTTCTAGGTATGTGTTTGGGTAAAATTACATTTTTAGTTTTATTCTATAAACTACTGACAACATTTCTCCCAAATTCTAAATAAAAATATTGCAATTTAGAGCACTTATTGGCAGAAAATGACAACTGGTCAAAATACAAAAAATGAAGTGTTGTCAGACCTCGAATAATGCAAAGATATTAAGTTCATATTCATTTTTAAACAACACAATACTAATGTTTTAACTTAGGAAGAGTTCAGAAAACAATAGTTGGTGGAATAACCCAGATTTTTCAATCACAGCTTTCATGCGTCTTGGCATGCTCTCCAACAGTCTTTCACATTGACGTTGGGTGACTTTATGCCACTCCTGAAGCAAAAATTCAAGCAGCTCGGCTTTAATGGTTGTGACCATCCATCTTCCTCTTGATCACATTCCAGAGGTTTTCAATGGGGTTCAGGTCCGGAGATGACAGGGTCTTGACTGGTGGACCTCCATCCACCCCTTGATTGACCTGGCTGTGTGGCATTGAGCAACCTCATGCTAATCGCATAACTGTCTGTGTCTTATCCTGAGCCATGATAAAACAAACTGGCCTTGATGGACCCAGCAGACTCGGACCAGCTCCGCAACGACGTCTCCTCCCAAGAGCCACCATTGGAAGGCACGAGGAGTTGCTTCGTGGTCTTATGTAATGTTTCCAGACCTTAGCCGAATGCCATGACCGTGCATTGGATACGTTGCTTGAGCAATTCCGTGGGTTGTCTGTTAGGCAGCCTACCACAACGATAACCTTCCAGCCCCTCAGTAACCTGGCTGTCAGCAGGCTGCCCGGGAGTTACTCCAGCTTCGGCAAGACTCCCGTAGCGTGGCAGACTATGCGGTGGATTTCTGCACATTGGCAGCTGAGAGTGCCTGAAACCCGGGAATCACTGTTCGGCATGTTCCTGCAAGGATTATCGGAGGACGTTAAGGATGAGCTAGCAGCCCAGGAATTACTGGCGGATCTCGACTCGCTCATTGCCTTGACCATCCGGATCGATGGACGGCTACGTGAATGTAGGAAGGAGTGGTCTGATCCCGGAAGTCCCCGATATCTCCATTTCCTAGAGAATCCGAGGCTTCCCTAGTTCCCCTGAGAGTTTCCGAAGTCTGGCGATTCGCCTCTTCTTGAGACAATGCAACTAGGCAGAGCTAGGTTGTCTCCAGCCGAATGTTTACGCAGAGGAGCTGCCTGTATTGCGGGATTACTGGTCATTTCGGGTCCTCATGTCCACTAAAATACCAGGCTCACCGGTAGGGGTGCGTACTCTGGTGGGCCATACGGAGAACTTTCCCGCTCCCATTTCTCGCACCCCTCTCCATGCCATCCTGCTGTGGGGGAACCAGTCTAAATCTCTCCGGGTACTCATCGACTCTGAGGCCGATTAGAGTTTTATGGTCGCCACCCTGGCGTCCGAGCTGGGCATCCCCACTCCATTCCCATTGACGTTAGAGTGCTGGACGAGCGCTCTATAGGCAGGGTCACCCACAATACCACTCCCATCAACCTACGAGTGTCAGGGAATCAAAGCAAGGCTATTCAATTCATGCTGATTAAGTCTCAGATTCCCGTGGTATTGGGATTCTCTTGCCTCCAGCGACACAATCCCCTCATCGACTGGACTGCTGGTGCCATTACGGGCTGGAGCCCATTCTGCCACGCCCATTGCCTGAATTCTGTGCAGCCTGCCCCAGGATGTCTTCCTGTAGGCTCGGAAGTTGCCCCGACCTCTCCGTCATTCTCGCAGATTACCAGGACCTCCGGGAGGTTTTCAGTAAGTTCCAGGCCACTTCGCTTCCTCCTATGACTGCAGGATCGACCTTCTCCCAGGCACCACACCACCCCGAGGTCGACTGTATTCACTGTCAGGTACGGAGACTAAAGCTATGGAGACCTACATCGAGGACTCCATGGCTGCAGGCCTCAAAGACATCATGGTTAAGACCCGCTCTCAGCCTTCGAGCCGCTCCAGGGGGCCACCATTTTCTCTAAGTTAGACCTGCGGAGCGCCTACCTCCTGGTGTGGATACGGGAAGGGGACGAGTGGAAGACTGCCTTCAACATGGCCAGTGGTCACTAAGAATATCTGGTCATGCCATTTGGTCTTAACAACGCTCCAGCTGAGTTCCAGGCCCTGGTTAATGACGTTCCCCGCGAAATGTTGAACCTGTTCATCTTCGTCTACCTCGACGATATCCTCGTTTTCTCCCGTTCAGCCCAAGAACATGTGCTCCATGTCCGACAGGTTCTCCAGCACCTCCTGGAGAACCATCCCCTTCCTCGGTTACATCATCGCTGAGGGGAATGTACAGATGGACCCCAGAAAGGTGAGAGTGGTGGTGGATTGACACCTAACCTATGTCCAGAATGCAGCTACAACGCTTCCTGGGATTTGCCCATTTTTATCGCCGCTTTATCCGGGGTTACAGCACCCTGGCTTCCCCCAGTCGGAGTGAGCCAATCAAGACCTAGACACAGCTCTTTGCTGCCTTGTCTCCACCAACCCCACCACCTGGAGCCAGCATCTCGTGTGGGTTGAGTATGCCCGCAACACCCTCCCCTGCTCTGCCACTGGTCTCTGACCTGTTTTTGGTTCCCTGGGATATCAGCCCCCACTCTTCCCAGAGCAAGAGGAAGAGGTCAGCATACCCCCTGCCCAGATGTTCATCCGCCGCTGTCGCCATTCCTGGAAGAGAGCCCGGTCAGCTCTTCTCAAGACCACCTCCAGGTATCGACAACAGGCGGACCGCCACCAGACCCTGGCTCCTCGGTATCGTCTCGGCTAGAGGGAATGGCTGTCCACTCGGGATCTGCCCCTCCGGGTGGAATCCCACAAGCTTTCCCCCTGTTTTGTCAGCCCTTTCTCCATCTCCAAGATTCTTAATCCCTCTGCTGTTCGTCTTCTGTTGCCCCTTACCCTCCGTATACATCCCACTTATGTGTCTAGGATTAAACCTATGTCTCACAGCCCTTTGTCTCCTGTTTCCAGGCCCACACCTCTCCCCGTCTCATCGATGACAAGCCAGTGTACACGGTGAGGCGCTCCCTGAAGGTTTGACCGTAGAGCAGGGGATTCCAGTTCATGGTTGACTCTGAAGTTTATGGCCCGGAAGAGAGGTGCTGGGACCCCATTAGGGACATCCTGGACCCAGGCCTCATCAGTGAGTTCCACCGCCGGGACACCCCGGTCAACCAGGTAAGCTCTCAGGTAGGACGCCAGGTGGGGGGAGGGGTACTGTCACACCCTGATCTGTTTCACCTGTCTTTGTGCTTGTCCTCACCCCACTCCAGATATCGTCCATCTTCCCCATTATCCCCGGTGCATTTTTACTTGTGTTCTTTGTTTGTCTGTTGCCAGTTCATCTTGTCTCGTCAAGCCTACCCGCATTTTTCCCATACTCCTGTTTTCTCTGTAGTCTCTTTTTCCTGGTTTTGACCATTCTGACTGCCTGTTGTTCTGTACCTTGTGACATTGCCCTGTCGTTGTCTGCCCCGTTTTGTTAATACACTTTTGTTATTTTGAACTATCTGCATCTGGGTCTTATTCTGAGCTGTGATAAAACTAAACATTTTAGCTGCTAAGAAATGCATTGCCCTTAATTGGAAGGTTGGTAATCCTCCCATAATGGATGTCAGGAATGTGAAATTATATATCACTTTTTAATACAAGATAGAGTATAATGGCTAACTTTAAATAAGGTCTGGATGCCTTTTGGAATACAGTATGACAAAAGGAGTGATTATTTTTGTTTTGTTTCCAAACCTTTCTCTTGGAAAAAAAAGGTGGAAAAGAAATTGTGTTGTGGAGAGTTGAGTTATTGACTAGACTGTTAGTTATTGGGTGTGCAGGCGGCTCTGGCTAGCTGGGTGGTCTGACTGAAATTTGATATACAGGATGTCTTAATAAAGACAATCCAATATCTCTGTACTTTATTATTTTAAGTGTTGATCATTTATTAGGCTATGGTTAAAGGTGCAACGCAATATTGATTATTGAATTACCTTTGATCTCATTCAGTCTTTTCAATCATGTAAACATATTAAAATGATCTCTTAACTAGCTTGATGACCGTGGGCATTTTTTGCTTCAAGACAGCTAGAAATTTGCTTTAGATGCCCCGAAAAAGTCCTCCCCAGACCCCAAGGCAGGTTATGTCCCTCACTTTTATAAAAGTTGCAGGTACACTGTCCCCTGTGTAAATGAGATATTTCTGTTTTTAATTTTCAAAACATTTGCAAAATGTTCCAACATTTTTTTTTTACTTTGTCATTATAGGGTATTGTGTGTAGATGGGTGAGGGAAAAAAGTAATACATTTTGAAATCAGGCTGTAACACAACAAAATGTGGAATAAGTCAATGGGTATAGATACTTTCGGAACACCAACTCTGGAGAATGATGATTGGTAAAAGACAGCTCATAAGTATGAGAAGTAAAAATGCAGCCAGACTGGCCTGCTACTGTGTCTTTATAATGTAAAGAGTAGACCGACGACTGATCCAAATGGAATTAAACATTCAAATACCAGGGCTTTTGCGCCATTTTTCAAATAACATTTGTAACAATTGTACTCACTAAAAAACAATAATGAAATTATTCATTGGATTTTGGTGTTGTAGGTAGGATATTTTAATTTTCCCTAAACAAGATTAATAGAGGAGCTTTTTGAGGTCTGTGTTCACTGTGTTCACGGTCTGTGTTCACAATTAAATAAAATTGTATTGGTCACATACACATATCTATCAGATGTTATTGCGGGTGTAGTGAAATGCTTGTGTTCCTAGCTCCAACAGTGCAGTAGTATCTATTAATTCACAACAATACACCCAAATCTTGAAGTAAAAGAACGGAATTAAGAAATATATAAATATTAGATTGAGCAATGTCAGAGTGACATTGACTAAAATACAATAGAATAGAATACAGTATATACAGTGGGGCAAAAAAAGTATTTAGTCAGCCACCAATTGTGCAAGTTCTCCCACTTAAAAAGATGAGAGAGGCCTGTAAATTTCATCATAGGTACACTTTGTAGGATTTTTTTTCCCCCCTGTAAGTGGACTTACATTTCCATGG
This sequence comes from Oncorhynchus clarkii lewisi, assembly GCF_045791955.1. NCBI lineage: Eukaryota > Metazoa > Chordata > Actinopteri > Salmoniformes > Salmonidae > Oncorhynchus > Oncorhynchus clarkii. The sequence goes on from NC_092152.1 coordinate 57,276,690, forward strand.
AATGCAACTTCTGTCAATGGTAAACTGTTTCTTCCGTTCCTTTACATTTTCTGTTCAAGTTATCAGAGGTTAGGTCATTATATTTATATTTCCATTCAATGCCATCACAATCACATGCTGTCAAACTGTATAAAAACAATTAATTGGTGATGGTTGTGATTTTATTTTTAGCTATATCAGTGCTCGTCTTTTTGCTTGGTCATTACGGGGTATTGTGTGTAGATTGATGATTAAAATGATTTAATCAATTTTATAATAAGGCTGTAACAAAACAGGTTTGGGAAAAAGTCAAGGGGTCTAAATACTTTCCGAATGCACTGTAACGTTAGCTGCCTAAAGTAATTGTCTGCCTCCAGACTGACTAGCTAGCCAGCTAGCTGGCTCAAGCTCAAGCTAGCAGGCATGGGGTTGTTTGCTTAAATTGTCTAAAATTGTCAACGACAGATATGTCATTATGATAGCTAGGTCTATTTAACCTGAATGGATCATTAGTAATTAGTTATCTTAGCCTATCTAGCTTTTTACTCACAGTTTTTGGTCAGCTACAACACCTTGCCCATTGCAATTCCACTCAGCGCAGAATGCGGTGTCTGGTAGACTTGCTACACAGCTTCAACTATCCTCATTGATGAGCTTGCCGGATCACTTTGATCTTCTGTATTTTGTGGAAGAATTAACCCACCCACTGGCTCATATCTCAATGACCAAACATCAGTAACCCAGCATTAACAACTCAACCTTGTACTGTTTTCCTTACAAAGATCAACTAAGTGACCCAATGCCTGTAACCCAGCAAATGGGTTGAACAAACATCCCAATATTTTTTAGTGTCATATCCAAAACTGCTATATCTAGAGCCATGTATTTAGGTTTCTGTATAATGATACATTTACATGACACTGCAACATTCTATGGCTGTTCAGTTGTAAATTAGGTTTCTCTAAATATTTTTTCCACACTTAGGAACATAATCAAATATTTATTTTAATTTAACCCCTGGTTTAGGGCTAGATTCAGGGCTGGATTCAATCTGTATCACCGAACTAGGCTATGACAGATAATCTTGGGCGATACCAACTGAATCCAGCCCTGAATCTAGGTTTTACAGCTGGATTCAATCCGTAACGCTGAAGTATTGCAGAAGATCCGGGTTCAAATTTTAAGGTAATATCCGATTGAGCCGACATTTGTAGCGTTTATCTTGAAGGGAAACAACTTATAAAGTAATAGCCTGTCGGCTGTGTCACTCCAACAATTAGAAGTAATCCATCCTTGACCGGCAAAATAATTCAGACAGACTTTCAATGTCCTTATTAGTCCTTAAATTCTTGCCCAAAGTTTCTATAATCAAACTGAAAATGCTTTCCCAAGCTTTGGCCTGCTCTCCCACTTCGTCATTCATTCATTGTCACAGTATTTTTGCCATGACAAAAAACACAACATAGAAGATTGCTAAAGGGAAGATCTGTTACTAGGCTAGCTACCAGTCACACTATGATCAAAAGACAGTACAACACAACATGTGGACACAACTTCAGATAAAAGAGATTACGTTTACTGAGAAATGTAAATGCTTGTTGTTGCGACTCAAACATCATGCGCAGTACCTATACAAAAATATGCTGCGTTACAGTTCATATAAGGAAATCAGTCAATTGAAATAATTAAATTAGGCAAATCTGTGGATTTCACATGACTGGGCAGGGGCCAATCAGAATTAGTATTTCCCAACAAAGGGCTTTATTACAGATAGAAGTACTCCTCAGTTTCATCAGCTGTCCGGGTGGCTGGTCTCAGACGATCCCGCAGGTGAAGAAGCCAGATGTGGAGTTCCTGGGCTGGCGTGGTTACATGTGATTTGCGGTTGTGAGGCCGGTTGGACGTACTGCCAAATTCTCTAACACAACATTGGAGGAGGCTAATGGTAGAGAAATGAACACATGGCACATTTTAAAGTGGCCTTTTATTGTCCCCAGCACAAGGTGCACCTGTGTAATGATCATGCTGTTTAATCAGCTTGTTGATATGCCACACATGTCAGGTGGATGGATTATTTTAGCAAAGGAGAAATACTAACAGAAATAAGCTTTTTCTGCCAATGTAAAATGTCTAGGAATTTTATTTCAGCTCATAAAACATGGGACCAACAATTTACAAGTTGCCTTTATCTTTTTTCAAGCATAGTTACAGCCCTGAGCTGGAGGGGTCTCTGGATCTCTTCAGCTATCATCGGTTTAAGGTACACTAATTATACAAAAGTATGTGGATAGCCCTTCAAATTAGTGGATTCTGATATTTCAGCCACACATGTTGCTGACAGGTGTATAAAATCGGTGCACACAGCTATGCAATCTCCATAGACAAACATTGGCATAGAATGACCTTACTGAAAAGCTCAGTTCCTTTCAATGTGGCACCGTCATAGGATGCCACCTTTCCAACAAGTCAGTTCGTCAAATTTCTACCCTGATAGAGCTGTTATTGTGAAGTGGAAATGTCTAGGAGCAACAACGGCTCAGCCGCGAAGTGGTAGGCCACGGAAGCTCACAGAACGGGACAGCTGAGTGCAGTGCTCGGTTGCAACACTCACTCCTGAGTTCCAAACTGCCTCTGGAAGCACCATCAGCTCAATAACTGTTTGTCAGGAGCTTCATGAATTGGGTTTCCATGGCCAAGCAGCCACACACAAGCCTAAGACAACCATGTGCAATGCCAAGTGTCGCCAGTAGTGGGGTAAATTTTGCCTCCATTGGACTCTGGAGCAATTGAAACGTGTTCACTGGAGTGATGAATCAGGCTTTATCATCTGGCAGTCCGATGGACGAATCAGGTTTTGGCGGATGCCTGGAGAACGCTACCTGCCCGAATGCATAGTGCCAACTGTAAAGTTTGGTGGAGGAGGAATAATTGTCTGGGGCTGTTATTCGTGGTTTGGGGAAGGCCCTTTCCTGTTTCTGTCACGTTCTGACCTTTATTTCCTTTGTTTTGTATTTATTTATTATGGTCAGGGCGTGAGTTGGGTGGGCAGTCTATGTTGGTTTTTCTATGTTTTGGGGCATTTCTATGTTTTCGGCCTAGTATGGTTCTCAATCAGAGGCAGGTGTCATTGGTTGTCTCTGATTGAGAATCATACTTAGGTAGCCTGGGTTGCACTGTTTGTTTGTGGGTGATTGTCTATGTTGGTGGCTTGTGTCAGCACAGGTCTCATTTTGTAGCTTCACGGTCGAATTTGGTTTATTGTTTTTGTTACTCTTTTGTATAGTGTTCAGTCTTTCTTTATTAAAGATTTTACCATGGACACTTACCACGCCGCATATTGGTCCTCTGATCCTTCTCGCCTCTCCTCTTCAGACGAAGAATAGGACGACCATGACAGAATCACCCACCAACCAAGGACCAAGCGGCGTGGTAGAAAACAGCGACGACAGCAGCAGCAGCAGCAGCAACAACAGCGGCCGGTATCACAGGACTCCTGGACATGGGAGGAGATACTGAACGGAGAGGGACCCTGGGCACAGGCTGGGGAATATCGCCGCCCCAAAGTAGAGCTGGAGGCAGCGATGAGCGGCGGCGATATGAGGAGGCAGCACGGCAGTGCGACAGGTACGAGAGACAGCCCCAAAAAATGTTTTGGGGGGGGCACACGAGGGGTGGAGCTAAGCCAGGTAGCAGACCTGCGCTCACTCCTCGTGCTTATTATAAGCAGTGGGATACTGGGCAGGCACCGTGCTATGCGGTTAAGCGCACGGTGTCGCCAGTACGTGTCCATAGCCCGGTGCGCTATAGGACAGCCCCCCGAGAGTGTCATGCGAGTGCGGGCATCGAGCCAGGGCGTATGGTGCCTGCTCAGCGGGTCGGGTCGCCGGTACGCAGTTTTGGTCCAGGGTATCCTGCGCCGGCTCTGCGTGCTGTGTCTCCGGGGCGCTGGGAGGGTGCAGTGCGTCCTCTGCCCGCGCTCCGCTCGTGCCGGGCGAATGTGGGAATGGAGCCGAAGGGAGAGGTGCGTGTAGTAAGCACTAGATCTCCCGTGCTTACCCACAGCCCGGTTCAACCTGTGCCTGCACTCTGGAGGGTCCGGGCTAGAGTGGTTGTCCAGCCTGGGGAAGTGGTGCCAAGGTTGCGCACCAGAGCTCCAGTGCTCCCCCACAGCCCGGTCTTTCAGGTGCCTCCTCTTAACCCCAAGCCTCCTGAAGGTCTCCCCAGCCTGGTGGTTCCTGTGGCAGTCCCACGCACCAGGCTGTCTCTCTGTCTCCTCCCTGCAGGTGGTCCTGTCTGTCCGGCGCTGCTGCCGGAGTCTCCCGCCTGTCCGGCGCCTCTGCCGGAGTCTCCCGCCTGTCCGGCGCCTCTGCCGGAGTCTCCCGCCTGTCCGGCGCCTCTGCCGGAGTCTCCCGCCTGTCCGGCGCCTCTGCCGGAGTCTCCCGCCTGTCCGGCGCCTCTGCCGGAGTCTCCCGCCTGTCCGGCGCCTCTGCCGGAGTCTCCCGCCTGTCCGGCGCCTCTGCCGGAGTCTCCCGCCTGTCCGGCGCCTCTGCCGGTGTCTCCCGCATGTCCGGCGCCTCTGCCGGAGTCTCCCGCATGTCCGGCGCCTCTGCCGGAGTCTCCCGCCTGTCCGGCGCCTCTGCCGGAGTCTCCCGCCTGTCCGGCGCCTCTGCCGGAGTCTCCCGCCTGTCCGGCGCCTCTGCCGGAGCCTCCCGCCTGTCCGGCGCCGCTGCCGGAGCCTCCCGCCTGTCCGGCGCCGCTGCCGGAGCCTCCCGCCTGTCCGGCGCCTCTGCCGGAGCCTCCCGCCTGCCCGGCGCCGCTGCCGGAGCCCCTCTGCCCAGAGCAGCTGCCCCTCTGTCCCGAGCAGCTGCCCCTCTGTCCCGAGCTGCCCCTCTGTCCCGAGCAGCCCTTCTGTCCCGAGCAGCCCCTCTGTCCAGTGGGGTCATTGAGAGGGGTGGTCATGGTGAGAAAGCCACGGAGGCGGACTAAGACAATGGTGAAGTGGGGTCCGCGTCCCGCGCCAGAGCCGCCACCGCGGACATACGCCCACCCAGACCCTCCCCTATAGGTCAAGGTTTTGCGGCCGGAGTCCGCACCTTTGGGGGGGGGGGGGTACTGTCACGTTCTGACCTTTATTTCCTTTGTTTTGTATTTATTTATTATGGTCAGGGCGTGAGTTGGGTGGGCAGTCTATGTTGGTTTTTCTATGTTTTGGGGCATTTCTATGTTTTCGGCCTAGTATGGTTCTCAATCAGAGGCAGGTGTCATTGGTTGTCTCTGATTGAGAATCATACTTAGGTAGCCTGGGTTGCACTGTTTGTTTGTGGGTGATTGTCTATGTTGGTGGCTTGTGTCAGCACAGGTCTCATTTTGTAGCTTCACGGTCGAATTTGGTTTATTGTTTTTGTTACTCTTTTGTATAGTGTTCAGTCTTTCTTTATTAAAGATTTTACCATGGACACTTACCACGCCGCATATTGGTCCTCTGATCCTTCTCGCCTCTCCTCTTCAGACGAAGAGGAGGACGACCATGACAGAATCACCCACCAACCAAGGACCAAGCGGCGTGGTAGAAAACAGCGACGACAGCAGCAGCAGCAGCAGCAACAACAGCGGCCGGTATCACAGGACTCCTGGACATGGGAGGAGATACTGAACGGAGAGGGACCCTGGGCACAGGCTGGGGAATATCGCCGCCCCAAAGCAGAGCTGGAGGCAGCGAAAGCTGAGCGGCGGCGATATGAGGAGGCAGCACGGCAGTGCGACAGGTACGAGAGACAGCCCCAACATTTTTTTGGGGGGGGGCACACGAGGGGTGGAGCTAAGCCAGGTAGCAGACCTGCGCTCACTCCTCGTGCTTATTATAAGCAGTGGGATACTGGGCAGGCACCGTGTTATGCGGTTAAGCGCACGGTGTCGCCAGTACGTGTCCATAGCCCGGTGCGCTATAGGACAGCCCCCCGAGAGTGTCATGCGAGTGCGGGCATCGAGCCAGGGCGTATGGTGCCTGCTCAGCGGGTCTGGTCGCCGGTACGCAGTTTTGGTCCAGGGTATCCTGCGCCGGCTCTGCGTGCTGTGTCTCCGGGGCGCTGGGTTGGTGCAGTGCGTCCTCTGCCCGCGCTCCGCTCGTGCCGGGCGAATGTGGGAATGGAGCCGAAGGGAGAGGTGCGTGTAGTAAGCACTAGATCTCCCGTGCTTACCCACAGCCCGGTTCAACCTGTGCCTGCACTCTGGAGGGTCCGGGCTAGAGTGGTTGTCCAGCCTGGGGAAGTGGTGCCAAGGTTGCGCACCAGAGCTCCAGTGCTCCCCCACAGCCCGGTCTTTCAGGTGCCTCCTCTTAACCCCAAGCCTCCTGAAGGTCTCCCCAGCCTGGTGGTTCCTGTGGCAGCCCCACGCACCAGGCTGTCTCTCTGTCTCCTCCCTGCAGGTGGTCCTGTCTGTCCGGCGCTGCTGCCGGAGTCTCCCGCCTGTCCGGCGCCTCTGCCGGAGTCTCCCGCCTGTCCGGCGCCTCTGCCGGAGTCTCCCGCCTGTCCGGCGCCTCTGCCGGAGTCTCCCGCCTGTCCGGCGCCTCTGCCGGAGTCTCCCGCCTGTCCGGCGCCTCTGCCGGAGTCTCCCGCCTGTCCGGCGCCTCTGCCGGTGTCTCCCGCCTGTCCGGCGCCTCTGCCGGAGTCTCCCGCCTGTCCGGCGCCTCTGCCGGAGTCTCCCGCCTGTCCGGCGCCTCTGCCGGAGTCTCCCGCCTGTCCGGCGCCTCTGCCGGAGTCTCCCGCCTGTCCGGCGCCTCTGCCGGAGTCTCCCGCCTGTCCGGCGCCTCTGCCGGAGTCTCCCGCCTGTCCGGCGCCTCTGCCGGAGCCTCCCGCCTGTCCGGCGCCGCTGCCGGAGCCTCCCGCCTGCCCGGCGCCGCTGCCGGAGCCCCTCTGCCCAGAGCAGCTGCCCCTCTGTCCCGAGCAGCTGCCCCTCTGTCCCGAGCTGCCCCTCTGTCCCGAGCAGCCCCTCTGTCCCGAGCAGCCCCTCTGTCCAGTGGGGTCATTGAGAGGGGTGGTCATGGTGAGAAAGCCACGGAGGCGGACTAAGACAATGGTGAAGTGGGGTCCGCGTCCCGCGCCAGAGCCGCCACCGCGGACAGACGCCCACTATGTTTTGGGGCATTTCTATGTTTTCGGCCTAGTATGGTTCTCAATCAGAGGCAGGTGTCATTGGTTGTCTCTGATTGAGAATCATACTTAGGTAGCCTGGGTTGCACTGTTTGTTTGTGGGTGATTGTCTATGTTGGTGGCTTGTGTCAGCACAGGTCTCATTTTGTAGCTTCACGGTCGAATTTGGTTTATTGTTTTTGTTACTCTTTTGTATAGTGTTCAGTCTTTCTTTATTAAAGATTTTACCATGGACACTTACCACGCCGCATATTGGTCCTCTGATCCTTCTCGCCTCTCCTCTTCAGACGAAGAGGAGGACGACCGTGACAGTTTCAGCATGACAATGCCCCTGTGCACAAAGTGAAGTCCATACAGAAATGGTTTGTTGAGATTGGTGTGGAAAAACTTGACTGGCCTGTACAGAGCCCTGATCTCAACATCAAACACTTTTGGGATGAATTGGAACGCCAAATGCGAACCAGGCCTACTCACCCAACATCAGTGCTCAACCTCACTAATGTTCTTGTGGCTGAATGGAAACAAGTCCCTGCAGCAATGTTCCAATATCTAGTGGAAAGCCTTCTCAGAAGAGTGGAGGCTGTTATAGCAGCAAAGGGGCAACCAACTCCATATTGATGCCCATGATTTTGAAATGAGATATTCGATGAGCAGGTGTCCACATACTTTTGGTCATGTAGTGTATAAGTGAATTTCCCAATATTGTTGGTCCCCTGAAATAAGAGGACTATGTACAAAAGTGCTGTAATTTCTAAAACCCGATACGGATGAAAATAGACTCAAGTTAAAGCTGACAGTCTTCACGTTAACCTCATGGTGATTGTATAATTTCAAAAGTGCTGGAGTAGAGCCAAAACAACAAAAATGTTCTCTGTCCCAATACTTTTTGAGCTCCCTCTATTTGTATGTGTTATGGTCTTGTGAAGGCTGGCTGAAGGCTGGCTGAATTCTGGCAAGGAGGATGTTCTTTTATCTCAGCATGTCTACAGATTCTCCCTTCTCCCTGTTTTAATTTGTACTTAAATGTTGATACTGGAGACTGTTATAGGAAGAAACTGTGTAAACTAGCATTTATAGCTGCCTAGAAATGCAGTGCCAATAATTGGAAGGTTGCTTATCCTCCCACAATGTCACAATGGATGGCAGGAATGTCAAGTTAGGTATCACTGGATTTGTTTTATTCCATAATTAAGGATATACTGGGAAACTTTCATAAGGTCTGAATGCCTTATGTGGAATACCTTATGACAAAAATAGTTTTTTGAATTATTTTTAAAAACTTTTGTTTCCAAAACTTTCCCTGGGGAAAAAAAAGGTGGGAAGGAAATTGTGTTGGGGCAAGAGTTTAGTTATTGACTAGACTGGTGTGGGTCGGGCGTGCAGGCGGCTCGGGCTGGCTGGGTGGTCTGACTGAAATTTGAAATAGAGGATGTCTTAACCCTCCTGTTGTGTTCGTTTCATGTTAATTAATTGTGTGTTCCCTGTCCAAACTGACCGCCCCCATTATAGCTGATTATAAATTCATAATAATGCATATCTTATCTTTTTATCAACTTACGTTCTTGTGAACATTACAAGTTATGAACTTATATTTGCTATTTATGGCCTGTAGGCCTCATTGACCTGAGCTCATACAACTCCTTTTTCAGTAAAAAAAAAAGCATAATGTATGGATTATTTTGACTATAACAAATACTCAGATGAAACATATTGTGCTATTTATCACAGACTGCTTTGTGTCAAAGTTTAACAAGGACTCTCTCCTCCTCACCAGTGTCATGATCAAAGATATGATCAAGAGCCTCACATATAGTATATCATTTGGTCATTGTGATGCCACAGAATGAATTGTGAGTAAGACCTCAAAAAGGATTTATATACCTATATATATACCTCTATATATTATTGAAACAATGTTGTGATTGTTTGTGAGAATGCCAACAGGTGTGGTTCCTGTGGGGGAAAGATTCTACTGGGGAAAGGTGAGATGTGTGTGTGTGTGTGTGTGTGTGTGTGTGTGTGTGTGCGCTCAAACACAATTGCATGTGTGGGTCTAGGAGAGGAAGTGTGTCCTTCTGATGAATGTGCATGTGCCTGAACTCAATTTTATACACTAATTGTAGTCTCACCCATTCATTTCTAACGACCGGTCATTTTTGACCAGGAACACCACAGGTGTACAAAAGATAATAAAACCCTCAAAATGTTATGAAAATCATCAAAATGCATTTGGTGTGTTCAGATGCCCTGCGTGGACAAAGTCCTGGAAATTTATGACAATCAGCTACATTTTTCAGAGAGAAAACTTGTAAATTGGTCCGATTCGACCGGAACACAGCAGGAGGGTTGAGAGTTGTTCATTTGTTATTCTTTTGGTTAAAGGTACAACGCTGTCTTGATTATTGAATTACCTTTGATCTAGTTCAGTCTTATCAATCAAATAAACATATTAATCTCTTACCTACTGTAGCTAGATGACTGTGGGCATTTTGTCCTTCGAGACTGCTAGAAGGACCACGGGTCATATTAGAGTGTGTAGCAATGTTGCACACCTGTGTAAATGAGATATTTCTATATTTAATTTTCGAAACATTTGCAAAATGTTCTAAAGACATTTTTTTTAACATTATTTGGTAGATGGGTGAATTTTTCCCCCACATTTAATCCATTTTGAATTCAGGATGTAACACAACAAAATGTAAAATAAGTCAAAAGGTAGAAATACTTTCTGAATGTCGACGGGAGAATGATGACCAGCAAAAGACAGTTCATCACAATCAATTGTGTACGAGATTCGCCTGTCGAATTGCAATGGTTGGTTCTGACTGTAGCTTTTTCAGAGATTGTAGCTCCTCTTTGCTCAGGTTGGGTTTCTTCATTCTTTAGTTCTGTTCACACTGAACGTTTACCTCGTCTTCCAAAAGGCAGCAGTATAATTCCACATAATGATTTCGATGTTTGGGAGGGGAGAAAGTAGTCATAGGTTTCAATTGAACCCCCTCAATATCAATGACACAGTAGGCCTCTAGGATATCTATATCCTTTTTTTTTAAATGGCACACAAGAAAATACAAAACAATATGATCACAAAGTAAAAGGAGAACAAAAACAGCATGTGCAGAAGAGGTAGAAAACCCCAGAGAGGCTTCTGAGGCATCTCCCCCTTTCAAATTCTTATGGAATTATTTACACAAATTATTTACACAAAGAATAAAGTTTACACAATCTAAAAATGTTCATTTCTAAACAATGTTTTCCCATCCCTGCAAATATGGTGTTATGCTAAGGTACTATCTACTTGTAGGTCTAATGTTCTCTCAGGTAGCTCATAAGCTAGGAGGTTATATACTGTATGCCTTTTCTGCAAAAACCAAAAGGGAATTAAAATTCTCCAAAATGTTAGATGGACTAAAAAATGGCATATCTTTCAGAGTGTTTTTGATAATAACAGTCAAAGACACAGAAAGGCACCAATTCACAGTCGACCACATCATCTTACCCTCGTGTACGACGGTGAGTGATCGATTGGGTATCCAAACGAATTTGATTATTTTCAGAGATGAAAATCATTTGAACCTAATAGATGTGTTCCCTGTTTGCCTAGGACTATACACATCAAAACTGAATATGCATGGAAGATATGTCACAAAATACAACAAAATGCACACAAAGTGCAATCAACAGCACAACTTTGGAAAAAAAAGTATTATGAGCACAGTAAGCTTACGAGCAAACCTGGAAACCTAGGTTTGCCTATAGTGAAAGTTATAAACCAACATACTAAATATTGTGCTTCTTGGTCATACAATGGAAGCAGTGGTATTAGTAGTAAAAGGTTTAACCGTGTTAGTCAGGGACTGGCCTATAAGGCTGGTTGCATCTCAGTTCAAGAAGATACAGTGGTTGCCTTGGAGATAGATGCCTTCTCTGGCCGAGTTAAAGCCCAATAGCGTAGAAAGAGGAAGAGGCCTGTAGGGTGCAATAAACATTTTTACTGAATTACAAGAGCTGCTCTTGGAAGATGATAAGTCTGTGTTTGTATACAATAGTGAGACACATTGGTGTAGCTGTAGGTCCCTGACCATTGACAACGTTATTTGACTGGTTTGGTCATCTGGTGTCAATGCCACAACCAGGACATTACCTACAGTGTTTTATAAAGGCATGCTTTTACTTACACCAATGTAAATACGTTTTGCATCCATCATACTCCTAGATCGACATTATCGGTCAAAAGTTTTGGAACACCTTCTCATTCAAGGGTTTTTCTTTATTTGTACTATTTTCTACATTGTAGAACAATAGTGAAGACATCAACACTATGAAATAACACATATGGGATCATGTAGTAACTAAAAAAGTGTTAAACAAATCAAATTATATTTTATGTTTGAGATTCTTCAAATAGCCACCCCTTGCCTTGATGACAGCTTTGCACACTCTTGGCATTCTCTCAACCAGCTTCACCTGGAATGCTTTTCCAACAGTCTTGAAGGAGTTAATTTATTTATTTATTTTTTATTTTACCTTTATTTTACCAGGTAGGCAAGTTGAGAACAAGTTCTCATTTACAATTGCGACCTGGCCAAGATAAAGCAAAGCAGTTCGACAGATACAACAACACAGAGTTACACATGGAGTAAAACAAACATACAGTCAATAATAAAGTATAAACAAGTCTATATACAATGTGAGCAAATGAGGTGAGAAGGGAGGTAAAGGCAAAAAAGGCCTTGGTGGCAAGGTAAATACAATATAGCAAGTAAAACACTGGAATGGTAGTTTTGCAATGGAAGAATGTGCAAAGTAGAAATAAAAATAATGGGGTGCAAAGGAGCAAAATAAATAAATAAATTAAATACAGTTGGGAAAGAGGTAGTTGATAGGGCTAAATTATAGGTGGGCTATGTACAGGTGCAGTAATCTGTGAGCTGCTCTGACAGTTGGTGCTTAAAGCTAGTGAGGGAGATAAGTGTTTCCAGTTTCAGAGATTTTTGTAGTTCGTTCCAGTCAGCAGAGAACTGGAAAGAGAGGCGGCCAAAGAAAGAATTGGTTTTGGGGGTGACTAGAGAGATATACCTGCTGGAGCGTGTGCTACAGGTGGGAGATGCTATGGTGACCAGCGAGCTGAGATAAGGGGGGACTTTACCTAGCAGGGTCTTGTAGATGACATGGAGCCAGTGGGTTTGGCGACGAGTATGAAGCGAGGGCCAGCCAACGAGAGCGTACAGGTCGCAATGGTGGGTAGTATATGGGGCTTTGGTGACAAAACGGATTGCACTGTGATAATGTTAATGAGCACATGTTGGCTGCTTTTCCTTCATTCTGCGGTCTGACTCATCCCAAACCATCTCAATTTGGTTGAGGTCTGGAGATTGTGGATGCCAGGTCATCTGATGCAGCACTCCATCACTTTCCTTCTTGGTAAAATTGCCCTTACACAGCCTGGAGGGAGTTGAGTCATTGTCCTGTTGAAAAACAAAGGATAGTCCCACTAAGCCCAAACCAGATTGGATGGCGCATTGCTGCAGAAATCTGTGGTATCCATGCTAGTTAAGTGTGCCTTGAATTCTAAATAAATCACAGACAGTGTCACCATAACACCTCCTCCTCCATGCTTCACGTTGGGAAATACACATGCGGAGATCATCCGTTCACCATCACTGCGTCTCACAAAGACATGGCGGTTGGAACCAAAAATCTCCACTTTGGACTCCAGACCAAAGGACAAATTTCCACGGATCTAATGTCCATTGCTCATGTTTCTTGGCCCAAGCAAGTCTCTTCTTCTTATTGGTGTCCTGTAGTAGTGGTTTCTCTGCAGCAATTCAACCATGAAGGCCTGATTCACACAGTCTCCTCTGAACGGTTGATGTTGAAATGGGTCTGATACTTGAACTCCGTGAAGCATTTATTTGGGCTGCAATTTCTAAGGCTGGCAACTCTAATGAACTTAACGTCTGCAGCAGAGGTAACTCTGGGTCTTCCATTCATGTGGCGGTCCTTATAAGAGCCAGTTCATCATAGTGCTTGATGGTTTTTGCGACTGCATTTGAAGAAACTTTCAAAGTTCTTGTAAATATCTGTATTGACTGACCTTCATGTCTTAAAGTAATGATGGATTGTCATTTCTATTTTCTTATCTGAGCTGTTCTTGCCAAAATACAGACTTAGTATTTTACCAAATAGGGCCATCTTCTGTATACCCCCCTTCCTTCTCAAAACACAACTGATTGGCTCAAAAACATTAAGAAAAAAAGAAATTCCACAAATGTACCATTTAAGAAGGCACACCTTTTAATTGAAATGCATTCCAGGTGAGTACCTCATGAAGCTGGTTGAGAGAATGACAAGAGTGTGCAAAGCTGTCATCAAGGCAAAGGGTGGCTTTTTGAAGAATCTCAAATATAAAATATGTTTAGATTTATTTAACACTTTCTTGGTTACTACATGATTCCATGTGTTAATTCATAGTTTTGATGTCTTCACTATTATTCTACAATGTAGAAAATAGTAAAAATTAAAGAAAAACCTTTGAATGAGTAGGTGTTCTAAAACTTTTGACCTGTAGTGTATGTACTATTGCATTATCAGCAGTAAAATTACCATGATGAGATTTTTATCATTGACTTTTCATGAGATTGTGCTTCTGTACACAGACCTACTGTGTATGTATGTGTGCATGTGTGTACCTGATGTGAATCAGAATAAGGGCTGTATCTTATCTCACCATGGAGAGAGTTGATGGTGCAGAATATGTAGAAGGCTGTCTCCCTCAGGGGGCCAAACTGGAAGAGCAGGACCCCCCAGGAGACCCCCAGGAGCCAGGCCAGACCCAGCAGACTGAGTACTGTCCCCCTGTTCATACCCCTCTCCCTCAGGACAGGACTCTGACGGTGGGCCCTCACCACCTTCACTGTCACAGACCCAAAGCACAGCATGTTCACCGCGAATGTCAGCACGAAGTACGAGAAGGACACCGTGGTCAGAGCAGAGTCAGTCAGCCAGCACCTACGGAGGGACGGACGGAGGGACGGAGAGAGTCACAGACACAATCACATACATACACAGACAGGGACACATTCAGTAAATGTTTTACAGAGAGTAAGGGAGTCTTTGGTGATTTGAAAACACATCATTATGAATATCATGATATAACTTACATTTGAATAGCACCACCGTCTTGCTGGTATATTCTGTATTCTCCATATTTGCCACAAGCAACAATTATGGTAACTACTATGCCAGGTATTCCTGAAAGAGATGTGGTTCCCCGTTGAGTCAAACACCAAGAGACATCGTTGATTCCTTAAAGTGATGAAAGCTGAAAGGATACAAAGATCCCATGGACAATACCACATGGACAATACCATGTGCAGCTTGGTGAAACAGTTTCACTTCTCATTGATCAGGTAAAGTCCAGTCATACTTGTCCTTCCCATTGACTTAGTGCACTCACCCCATCCTACCAGGCCCAGTTTGAGGAGGTATCTGTTGACGTGGATGTTGAAGACCCGGATGATGAGCAGATAGAGGTGGAAGCCTTCCAGGGAGAACCAGGTGAGGGTGCACAGCAGAGAGTAGTGGGTGGCTGCTGCCGTAGCAACACACAGGCCATGGACACCAAGAGAGGCTAGGCTGTCATTGATGAGGAAGGTTAGGTTGAGGCACAGCAGCGCCACGCACAGGTGGATGTGGATGCACAGGGAATCATCAGATTTTCCCCTTCTGGGGGAAGAAGAGATTGAAATCTATTTTCAAAATCAACAACATAGCAAACCTCATTGTTAAGGCAGTTCCTCTCTAGGTTCCTTCTGCTTCCTCTTTGGGGTCAAGTTTCTGTAAAAGCACTGCGTGACAACTGCTGATGTAAAAAGAGTACTTAGAATAGAAAAACAAGTTTTTCCAATGAGGATGTTCTGTTTGAGTGGCATTGTGTGTGGTGGCTCGTTGTTTGCATGTTGTGGACATACTGTAAGTATTAGTTGGCAGTATAATCTGACCTGAGGTGGATGAGGAGAGCCAGACACAGGAAACAGAGGGATATTCCACAGCCCACCCTGGATAACAACGTCAGCAACCACACAGAGGAGGAGCTCAGACTGGCACTGGAGCCACTGACCGGAGACTGCCGTCAACAAAACACACAGTGGCTAGATCACACGTTGGTTGAGTGTTTCATTTTGGGTTGAAATGAATCCGTATTGTGGTACAGCACGATTTAAAATGAAAGGTCATTTCCGATTGAGCGGACAAACAAGTCACTTAGCGTGAATGCAGTCTCCGCGAACGTGGGAACATTGCACTGAACTCTCAGTGGTGCTGTACGCCAGATCTTCCCTAATACAGTTTGAATCAAGCCCTTAATCAATTGATCAAACAAATGTTAAAGTGAGGTCACAACATATTTTAAGAGTTAGGTTAAGAAGTTATTTCTCACCATAAGTACAGCGAAGAATGAAAGGTGGTTACAAGAGCACACTGTTTCATTTTCCTTTGTCTCAGTAACACATCCAGAGGAATTCCAATGTGCAACAGTATCTGTGTAACAAAGAGATACAGTAAAACATTTTCAACATTTCATTTAGTTGTATATAGTGCATCATAAAACTATTTTGTTTAGTTAATAAATAATACTACCATTTTCAAGATCCCAGAACACACATGCTAGTGATTTGTTTTCCTATCAGAGAGAATAGAACCTGATTAGACCCTTCTCCTATTCCAATCCACACCATATCATAAACATGAATTATTGGAGATGTAAAAGCGATTGATAGATTGCCGACAGGTGACAGAACAAAAACATAACAAACATTTAAAAAAGAGAGCGTGACGGTTGATTGTGATGTAGATATGCACTGCTCACTAACCACTGATGCATTCTGGAAGTGGAACGTGATCTTAAAATAGTTGCTGAGGCCTGAGATGTCCTCTCCCACATCGACGGATACCACTCGACTGTTTAGGAGCTCAGTGTTGTTCTCCTCCACCTAGTAGGGATCAGAAGAGAGGATATACATTCTCTCTAAAGATACAAGTTAATAAGAAATGTCAAAGAGGACAACAATTCTCCTCAGAACCAAATACTTTCAAGGATATCTTTTTCTATAGGCACTGGGTATGATGTTTGAGTCACAACAACGTATTTCTCAGTGAACTTGTTCTCTTTTATCTGATGTTGTGTCCACAAGTTGTGTTGTAGTGTATTTTGAGCATAGTGTTACTGGTAGCTAGCCTAATAGCATGACAATGAATTAATGAAGTAGGAGATCAGGCAGTCAGTTTGCATTGTAACTTTACACAGATGACAGCGATACAAGTGGTTGCTGGGTCTTTCCGAGAAACTGTAAACGTGCTCATAGAGCTACTTTCCATAGCAGGCTGTCACGATGCAGTTTGATTAAGGGCTTCATTGAAATGTGCACTCCATCAGATAATGTTGGTACCAATGTATATAGACTTTTTGTTTTCTTTTGTTCTACTGTTATTGACTGTATGTTTTGCTTATTCCATGTGTAACTCTGTGTTGTTGTATGTGTCGAATTGCCACGCTTTATCTTGGCCAGGTCGCAGTTACTAATGAGAACTTGTTCTCAACTAGCCTACCTGGTTAAATAAAGGTGAAATAAATAAATAAAACTGTGTTGTCACCACATGATTCACAAACTGGTGTTAAATGAGAAAGTACCACAGATGTTTTTCTGTGCTTTTGTTAAAATCAGGATGTCCTGAAATATGTCTGTGTGTTATGAGTGCAGGACTGTTTCATTAGTAATCTCTGAGATGTTGTAGTTGTTACTGTTGTTTTACCGGGAACAGGCTGTCATTCTCAAACCAAAATACTCCCAGGTTAACTTCCTGTTTCATGTCTCCCAGAATAGCATTCAAAGCCTCAGTAGGAATCTCCAACCAAATGTCATCCATCTTCTCCAACGTGGCCTGGTGGAGATGGAGAAAGAGTTATACATGTGATTATCTCCCCATTTTGCTTTTGACCTCTCTCTCTCTCTCCATCACTCCATTTCGTTGATGCTTACATTATTGGTGGAGGGTAGAGCCATTCTAAAGTTTAGCAAATTGTTCTTCTGATGTGATGTCACTGAACCTTTGATGCTGTCTAGGATCACTTTCTGAGGTCCCTGCTTGGTAATGTTGTGAAATGTGCTGTTGTAGGGAATATTAAAAAAAATCAAATTTCTGAATAATTCAGCCCAAAACGAATCCATGAAAATATGTTTAGCTTTCAGTCAGACATTGACATAGCTCAAATTACATTAAAAATACATTTCAAATACATTGCTTAGGTCCCCCAAAAGGCTAGGGCCGGACCTGATTTCAGTTCAAATTATACGTGGACTCACTTTTTTATGAAACGCAACTGCTGACCAGTCATTATTGTTTTTGCCTTTCTTTTACATTTTCTGAGAAATGCATCAACAGAGGTCAGGTTATCATTTGCATAAGTCAGTCCAATGTTTTCAGAATCACATTCTCTCGCAATGTGTGAGGTTTTGGTTGTGACTTTATTTTCAATTCTAATAGTAGTTGCCTGACTAGTAGTGGACTGATTTGTCATTTTAATAAAGGCCCATTGATCCACACATTGTATTCGAGGTCTGTCTTTGCAGTTGTCAACATATGGCTGCGTGATGTTGATGGCGCAATCTGTAAGTAGAGAACAGAGTCCAGGCTATTGGTCAAATCAACAATCACTGAGTAAAAACACATGCTTTATTTTGGTTAATGACAGTAGATGACTAGATCATCTACACATGATTCCTCTTGGGCAAATGGGCCATGTTTGTTTCAAACATTTGAGAATAACCTGAATGAAGTTTAAATAAATGAATGCAAATGTGTTACTCAGATTTGTAATAGTGTTTTCAGCAGCTGGACATCAAGGTTCGAGAAATGGCACTTTGCTGTATCAAAATTACCTGAAAATCCAGACGACAAGTCAGGAAATTTGCAGGTTGTGTTCCATGTGAATGAAAATGACACCTGTCTTGAGTCTAAATTGATGCACTGCTGGATATGACTTATTTCCATGATTAAAGTACACATCCGTGTAAGACTGGAGATTTGATAAGTGCAGAAGCGTTCATGCCCTGGAAGCACGGCAAGAAACTTAGCGATCCCTGAACAGTATTCCATGACTTACTTCAGCTTAATACAAACTAAACACAAAAAATACTTTCATGCTCATTAAATTATGAAACAGTCCTAATGACAATATACACTCATGTAATGTATTTAATAATGTAGTAATAAGTACTAAATTGTTTGCCAATAACAAAAAGTTAGATAGTCCACCATCATGAAAGTTGTTGTCAATGTATATGAGGAAATAGATTTTTTTTAAATAAAACATGCAAATGTAATATCAGTCAAACATGACTAAACATCCATTGTTTATACTCTAATACTGTAATACACACAAATTGTTCTATGTAAAAGACTTACTAAACATCCAGGGAAGAAAAAATATTTGAATATTGTGAATTTGGAGTGAGAAGAGACATTTCAATACATTAGCCTAGTTAGTTAGTTAGTCTACACATTGGTCTATACTCACCAGGTGGGGAAGAGGATGCTTTATAAACCACCAACACAAAAAAATAAACCACCAACACAAAAACGCCATAGCCACATTGTGAAATTTGAAACATATTAGATGAAGATGGAACTGTAAATTAGAAGAAGAGCACATTATCAGATTTCAGGAAAGACCTTATTTCAGTGGTACATAACCTTACGTAAAGTGTAATATTCATGTGCGGTATGCATGCTGTACATTTTGTTAGTCAACTTAACAGAAACACGTTGCAGAAGGTGTTCAACTTACCTTTCATATGAATTGATCCCTATCAAGCTCCGCACTCGCACCGCTCTGTGACTGACGAAGAGAAGTCAATATCAAAGGAGGAAAAATGTCATGTTTTGCATGTGGTGGTTAAAGGTCCAATGCAGCCATTTTTATCTCAATATCAAATCATTTCTGGCTCACAATTAAGTACCTTACTGTGATTGGTTTCAATTAAAATGGTCAAAAAGAAACAAAAATAGCAATTACTCCGGCAAGAATTGTACTAGGACTGCTTAGGAGTCATCTGAGTAGGGAGTAGAAACTGAAAACTATCTGTTATTGTCAGAGAGGTTTGGTACTTTCTTTCGTAATAGTTTATGAACTAATTTACCACCCGGTGATGTCACCAAGCACACTCTTAGAACAATGGAACCTTAAAGGGCTCTTCGACTGTCCCCACAGGAGAACCCTTTGAAGAACCCTGTTGGTTCGGGGTAGAACCTTTTGGGTTCCATGTAGAACTCTTTCTACAGAGGGTTCTACATGGAACACAGGGGTTGTACTTTGAACCAAAAAGGGTTCTCCTATGGCAGGGGTGTCAAAGTCAAATGGACGGAGGGCCAAATAAAAAAATCAGCTACAAGACGAGGGCCGGACTGTTCGAATGTTCATTGAAAAATTTTTAAATGACGCATATAGTCTAGTGAACCTAATTGAACCTACTGAAAACCTAACAAATATATTACAATATGATCAGATAAATAAAGCAATATTTTCTTATGGCTCTGTCAGTAATCTTTAATTTTCAACAGACACAAAAGACAAATTTCCTTTATATAAATATCCCCATAACATGAACATTAAATGAAAGAAACCGGTATTCAAGGCACCATCAGTAGACTATATTTTCTATTTTAGCAAAAGTGGGCTAAATTTACTTCAAAGAAAAAACAATAATAGCAATTTTCTATCATCCACTCAACTGAAATATTTTTAAAATATAATTGGATTGAAATACAAAAAAATAAAGTGCAAAAATCTATTAATCAAAAACAACACTTTGTTTAAGGAGAAGTAACATGCAGTGAAAACAAATATTACATTTTAACTTTTAAACTTGAACTGAGTAAAAACTCTAAATATGTGATTGCACAGTAATGTTCACTTGTTTGAGGTTGAGGGTGATACTTGGTGGTGTCCCATCTTTTCCACAAGTTCATCAATGTTCGGGGTAAGGCTCTGAGCTGAAGAAATCCTCAGAATTGAGTGGAGGTGTTCAGCAGTAAGTCGACTTCTGTGTGATGTTTTGTTCAGGTTCATCAAAGAAAACAGTTGTTCACACAGGTATGTGCTGCCAAACATAGACAACGTTTGAGCAGCCTGGATGCGCAGCTGGGGCATTGTGCCGGGGAGGAAACGGGCGAACTCCGCAGCACCCACTGCCGCATATTTTGCCCTCAGTGCATCATTGCATTGGAGGTCAATCAACTCCATTTGGAGGTTTGGTGGTGAGCTTTCCACGTCAACAGCAAATGGGTTACCGAGCAGTTCCAACCTGCTTTTTTGTGCTTCAAAGTCAGCAAATCGGCGTCGAAAGTCAGCGGCAAGCATACCTATTTTATCAGCCAACTGTGTGCTCGGGAACGCACTGGTAGAGAGCTTCTCTTTCATGGTCTGGCAGCTGGGAAAGTGGCTCAAATTTTCTTTCCGCATCTGCGTCTCCCACAGAGTCAGTTTGGTTTTAAATGCCTTCACTGTACTGTACATATCAGAGATGACACGATCCCGACCCTGCAGCTGCAAGTTTATTGCATTCAGATGACTCGTAATGTCACACAGAAAAGCCATTTCACACAGAAACATTTCGTCTCGGAGTTGTGTTGTGTCTTTCCCTTTGCTGTCCAAGAACAGACAAATCTCCTCACGAAGCTCGAAACATCTTTGAAGCACCTTTCCCTGGCTTAGCCATCGCACCTCTGTGTGATAAGGCAAATCACCATGCTCCGTTTCTAACTCCGTCAGAAATGCCTTGAACTGGCGGTGATTCAAACCTTTGGCTCTGATAAAGTTAACTGTGCGCGTGATGATGCTCATTACATGCTCCATTTTCAAGGCTTTACCGCACAACGCTTCCTGGTGTATGATACAATGATAAGCTGTCAGCTCACCTGTCGC
Organism: Oncorhynchus clarkii lewisi; assembly: GCF_045791955.1. Classification (NCBI taxonomy): domain Eukaryota; kingdom Metazoa; phylum Chordata; class Actinopteri; order Salmoniformes; family Salmonidae; genus Oncorhynchus; species Oncorhynchus clarkii. The sequence goes on from NC_092152.1 coordinate 57,297,801, forward strand.
GTTTTCCTCTTGCATCTTTTCCCGTATCTTCGCCACCAGTCCGCTCCTGTGTCCACACATCGCAGGTGCTCCGTCGGTTGTCAAACCCACGAGTTTTTCCCAAGGCAGCTCCATCTCATTTACACATCTTGACACCTCTTCATACAAATCATGCCCCGTAGTTGTGCCATGCATAGGACGTAAAGCCAAAAACTCCTCTGTCACGCTTAGGTTGGAGTCCACTCCGCGGATGAAAATTGACAACTGGGCAATGTCAGAAATGTCGGTGCTCTCATCCACAGCCAAGGAATATGCAATAAAATCTTTTCCCTTTTTCACAAGCTGCTCTTTTAGATTGATGGACAACTGGTCTACTCTCTCGGCAATGGTGTTTCTGCTCAGACTCACATTTAAAAAGAGTTGCCTTTTTTCTGGGCAAACTTCGTCACAAACTTTAATCATGCAGTTTTTGATGAAATCCCCCTCCGTAAATGGCCGGGCTGATTTAGCGATCTCTTCTGCCAAAATAAAACTGGCCTTGACAGCAGCCTGGCCTTGTGATTTGGCTTTTTTGAACAGAGCCTGTCGAGATTTGAGGCCTCGTTTTAATTCCTCTGCCTTTTGTAGCCTTTGTTCCATGTCCATATTCTTGTTTTTGTCCGCGTGTTTCGTTTCATAATGTCGTCTCAGATTATACTCTTTCAGTACCGCCACACTTTCTCCACACAGAAGACACACAGGTTTTCCAGCTACCTTCGTGAACATATACTCCGACTCCCACCTTGTTTGAAACCCCCGGTTCTCAGTATCCACCTTCCGTTTTGCCATTTTTGATGGGTATCTGAAAGTTAATTTTACTGTGATGCTGACGACTGCTGTGCCAATAAATATTGAAATGAAGCAGCCTACTGCTCGGTGCGTCACCTTTGCATTGTGGGAAATGTAGTATTGGTGCGTGTAAAAGATCTGCGGGCTGCCGGCTTGCTGCGGGCCGGTTCTAATAATAAATCAAGATCATCCCAGGGGCCGTAAAAAACCTTCTTGCGGGCCGGATGTGGCCCGCGGGCCTTGACTCTGACATATGTGTCCTATGGGGACAGCGGAAGATCCCTTTTGGAACCCTTTTTTCTAAGAGAGCAGGACAAAACTCCATCCCACCAAAACAGAATGAAATTTCAGGCGGTGTGCCGAGGAGCCTGAAAACACCAAATACTATAACAGAAATGGGCAATTTTCTGGATACAAATATGAACCCAGTATTTTTTGTAATTATACATGATCGGAAATGTTTTTATTTTCTGGAGCCAGCAACAGTGGTGATTTAAGCATGTAAATCTTGGTGGGACGAACTCAAATGTTTTAAATATGCATGCCAGCAAAGCCAATACAAAGGACAACACAATGCTAAACAATACATTAATTGCAATATAACAGTAACAAACGGTGCCCACAAACTGTTAGGGCCTCCATAAAGCTGTCCTAACAGCAGTCCCTACAGCAATCCCAACACCTTACCACTGCTACACCTGGCTATCAGCGGAGCCTTGTCTGGCAGTGAAACAGTTCATTCAGCCTCATTTCCATTTGAGATGTGCAAACTATGGCATAGGGGGACGATGAGTGGATAAGAGGCAATCCGTAATGTCGATTAAGACTTTAATGAGCAAGCTAGGATGGATGTAGTCAATATAACTTTTTGTTCAGCTATGCCACTCGAGATTCTGGGTTTGAGTCCAGGCTCTGTCGCAGCCGGCAGCGACCAGGAGACCCATGCCATACCAACCGATTATAGAGACAGTCAAGATGCTCTCAATGGTGCTTCTGTATAACTTTTTGAGGATCTGAGGATCTGAGGTTGAAGAGGCATTGTCGTGTCCTCTTCATGACTGTGTTGGTCTGTTTGGACCATGATAGGAAAATCACTGGTTCCAACTCGCCCAACATGACTACAAATTATCTAATAAGTTAACTGTAATCTTGGTCCAAACATTTCAAACAACTTTCCTAATCCAACTTTAGGTATTTTAAAACGTAAATAATCGATACAATTTAAGACAGAATATACTGTGTTCAATAGCGAATAAAATGAAAGTGGGGTGAGCTTCAGTTCACGCGCCCCAAACAAAACAGTCCACTAGGCTCGATACTCGGAAAGGAAAGGGCTACTCCTTCATTACTCAAAAGAAAAACATCAACCAATTTCTAAAGACTGTTGATATCTAGTGGAAGCCATAGAAACTGCAAGGATGTGCCTCAGAAATGTAGATTCCCATAGAAAACCAATTGAAACACAGTGAACTCAAAATACAATTTTACTGGATGGTTTGCCCTCTGGGTTTCTCCTGCCAAATAAGTTATGTTATACTCATAGACATTATTTTAACAATTTTAGAAACTTTAGAGTGTTTTCTATCCAAATATACCAATTATATGCATATCCTAGCTTCTGGGCCTGAGTAACAGGCAGTTTACTTTGGGCACACTTTTCATCCGGATGTCAAAATACCACCCCCTATCCCAAATAAGTTATTCATTGATAGGATGTTCTTGAATCGAGCTCCTGCAGTTTGTTCTCCAGTTATTGCACATGCACCAGTAGAACAGAAGGTAGGTGCAGTTCCATAGTCTCATCAATATGCCCACATGGCAACTTCTATAGCGACATCATTTCCTCTTTCAAGTGTCAGGGATTAGGGCCTAGTCTGAGGTAAGGAGTATCTCCCGTGTCGAAGACTCATAGACGTAGAAGTCTTCGTCCAGATCGAGGTAAGTGAATGCTGATGTCCAGAAGTTTTTTCCAGTCCTGTCTGTGTCTAATTATGTCTGAAACACAAGTATCTAGTGCTGAAGTTACCCTTTAAGCAATACAGTATTACAATATTATAAATCACAAAACCTTCTGTTTAAGGTTGTGGATTTTACAGTTCAAGGACTCCCAGTACCAGACTCCGCAAAGAAGCATCATGTTATTATCAAACCTTCTCCATCTTTGATTGTAGGGAGGGTGTTATTTTCATTGGATGATTCATTTGGTCCTCAATAAACACAGCTGGTTTCTATTGCCGAAGAGCTCTAATTTTGTTTAATTGGTCCACAGAACATTTTACATGGGATTTATGCTTGTTTAGGTGGGTTTATGAAAAGTTAATTCAGGCTCTAATGTGTCTCCTTCAGCAGTGGGGTCTTGTTTACCAATGACCAAAGGAAGACAGAAGAAAAAAACACCCTCCCCACAATCAAACATGGGGAAGGTTTGATAATGCTGTGGGGTTGCTTTGCTGCCTCTGGTACTGGGGAATGTGTGCAAGACATCATGAAATCAGCAGATGATCAAGGTGTTTTGGAGTTTAATGTTCAACCCAGTCTCTGTTAAAGGTTGTGGGTCTTCCAGCAGGACAATAACCCCCAACACACATCACAATCCCCGGTTCAGGAAGAAACGCTGGACTGTTCTGGAGTGTCCAGATCTACATCACATCCATATGGAGAGAGCTGAAAACAGCCGTTGGTGGAGGGCACTCCTCAAACGTTGAATAATTGTTTGCTGCTGAAGAGTGGGCCAAATTACCCATATAAAGGTGCAGGAAGCTCATTGATGACTACAATAAGCTATTGTTGGCAGTTATCTTGGCCAAAGGCTGTGCAACCAAGGACTAGCTGCGGGATGTCAATCATTTGGTCCATGACATTTGTCTTTATTTCCTCATAAAATAATATGGGGGGGGGGGGGGGGGGGGGGGGGGTGGTATGATATTTATGCCTATGTAACTTTCTCACTCATCAATATCCACGATTCTGTGTTTAGAAACATTCTATTCTTATTTACAGCAAAAGAGACACAATACATTACAGTGGAACCGGAAGGTATTCAGACACCTTGACTTTTTCTACATTTTGTTACGTTACAGCCTTATTCTAAAATGGATTCAATTGCTTTTTTCCACATCAACACTGAAGCACTCTGGAGCTCTGTCATTGTGACCATCAGCTTCTTGGTCACCTCCCTGACCAAGACCCTTCTCCCCCGATTGCTCAGTTTGGCTGGTCCGCCAGCTCTAGGAAGAGTCTTGGTGGTTCCAAACTTCTTCCATTAAAGAATGATGGAGGCCAATGTGTTCTTGGGTACCTTCAATGTTGCAGACATTTTTTGGTAACCTTCTCCAGATCTGTGCCTTGACAGAATCCTGTCTCGGAGCACTACAGACAATTACTTTGATCTCATGGTTTGGTTTCTGCTCTGACATGCACTGTCAACCATGGGACCTTATATAGACAGGTGTGTGCCTTTCCAAATCATGTTCAATCAATTGAATTTACCACAGGTGAACTCCAATCAAGTTGTAGAAACATCTCAAGGATGATCAATGGAAACAGGATGCACCTGAGCTCAATTCTTCTTCTTTTATCTCAGCATGTCTACAAAGATTATCCCTTCTCCCTGTTTTTGTTTGTATGGAAATTCTGATACTGGAGACTGTTATCAAAGGAAACTGTGTAAAGTAGTATTTATAGTGGTTAAGAAATGCATTGCCATTAATTGGAAGGTTATGTATCACTAGATTTGTACAGGATTAGGGCATACTGGGCAACTTTCATGAAGTCTGGATGCCGTATATTGAATACAGTACGAAATAATTAGTGGTTTTATTAAACTTTTTTTTCAAAAAGTGGGAAGGAAATTGTGTTGGGAGAGAGTAGGGTTATTGACTAGACTGGTGGTGGTCGAGCATGCAGGCGGCTCGGGCTGGCTGGACGGACTGGCAGAAATTTTACAAAGAGGATGTCTTAATAAAGACAATCAAATGTCTTCATACTTTTTTTAAAAGAGTTGTTGATTTGTTAGGCTATTGGTTAAAGGTGCAACACAATATTGATTATTCAATTATTCTTGATGTAGTTTAGTCTTATCAATCATTTAATAATGATTGCTTACCTAGCTTGATGACTGTGGGCATTTTTTTGCTTACTTTTTGTTGTTCCAAATAGAGACTTCTAGAAGGGCCATTGGTCATATTAGACTGTGTAGAATGCATGAAATTAGCTTTAGCCTCCATAATCAATAGCTGTGCTACTTTAGGAAGACATTTGTGGAGGTGCCGGCGGCTCTCTGCTTTCCTCTCCAACACAGACATGGCCGGTCGGTTGAGAACACCCCCCCACCTCAGGGCACACTTCTCCACAATCACACCATTATATGAGAGAGGGAGAGAGAGAGAGATATATATTATTGTTATCACCTCTCTGTAGGTAGATGGCCCGTTAGTGGATGTTGTTTTGTTTTGTTCCCCCCACACCTGTGATTCACCAGACTGGCTGATTCTCTCTGTATATCCTTTTCAAATGAGTGACACGGCTATGACTGTTTATTCTCTACATCTTTGCTCTCTCCACGTCTCCACCACTTTCCACCTCACAGGTGAGGTCTTAAAGGTGCAGACTGTGAAGTCAAGAGAGAGACATTTGACTAGTGGTGTCTGTTGAGATAGAAAACAGAAACCGTTAAGGAAGAAACTGTTCCGTTGCAACTTAGCATTGTCCTCTAGTGGTGTGTCAATGCAAGTGCATAGGGAGTGTCAGCATGACGACTAGCATGACCAAACCCACAGACAAACAAGATAAACAACAATGCTACTGATTGGATTCCCTTGTGGAATTTAATTTACTGACAACTTAAATCAGGTTTAATTTATTTTGGTCAGTTTACTTTTAGTGTGACCAACAAATAAAACAAAAAATACATTTTTTTTGTAATTCATTTTTTATTTAAGTATGCAACTCAGTTAGCAAACAATTCTTATTTCAAATGAAACCTACACTCACCAAACCTGGACAATTGTGTATTGCCCTATGGGACTCCCAATCACAGCCAGTTGTGATACAGCCTGGATGTTAACCAGAGTGTATGTAGTGATGCCTCAAGCACTGAGATGCAGTGCCTTAGACCTCTGCACCACTCAGGAGCCAACTTGCCATTAGAAAGGTGCAGCAAGGTCATTGATGGCTACAATAAGCGTCTTAGCCAAAGACGGTGCAGCTAAGTATTAGCTCCGGGGTGTCAATCATTTTGTCCATGCCTTTTCTCTGAATTATCTAAACAAAAATTGTAACCTTAAGTTTACAAAAATAAAATCGGTTCTGCAATGTTGCAAATCCAATAACAAGGTGTGGTGACCAAAAGTTTATTTTATTTATATTTTTTACTTATTTTGGAAGAAATAGGGAATTATTAAAGAAAAGTGCAATGGTGCCAATATAGTTGGCTGCAACTGTATTATATACAGGTGCACATGGGCCTATTTATACAATGAATATGATTTCGGAAGGAAGAAATGATTAAATATTAAAACATTAGACCTCTCACTAAAGGCGTCAGTCAGACAAAAGTTATACTTAAATCCAAACTGGTTTTGCAGCATGCAGATTCCAGATCGCCTTTGCCGATCGCTAATTTTCTTCAACCATCAACGAGTCGATGGCTTGAATAGTATGGCTGGAAATGGAATACCCCGGTAGATGCTGTGTTTCTGGTTGATTGCCAGGCTGCATTGGCGGAGAGTCAGGTGGAGAGCGACCTGTTTAAATTATAAAAGCAAAAAAGATGACATTTTATTTGGAATGGCAAGCCAGACAAAATGAAAAGGGCCTATTGTCTCACCCCATCTTCAAGAATTGCCTTTTTCCCTTTATTCAGATTACAACCACTGACTTTCGGTTATTTGAAAACGAAATCATCCCCAAAACATTATTTTTAAACAAGGGCTTGAAAATGAGATTGTGAACTCTGCAACAACGTTTCCAGTCCGAGAATGAGAATGGTAAATTACTAGAATTAATGCATTCATTCAATAGGGTTAGGACTGTAACCACCAGAGGACTTGAAAATGAGCCGGAGTTGAGAGGATCACCAAAACTAGAGGTATTTTGGTTTCAGTGCATTTTCTTAAAAATGTTTTTTATATAGCCTATCAATGTGTAGGCATACTGTGTAATAATATAGATAATTGTGTACTAAAAACGTGAATGTGTTTTTGCAGAGCATACAACCATGCCAACAACCATCCGTGGAGATCAGTGGACAAAGGGCTAGACAATGGGCCGCACCGAAAAAAAACGCATGGTTCCACAGAATATCAACTGGGATAAACCTTGAGGCAAATGTGGCTTCTTCATCAACATCTTTAAGCAAAGTTCTTTGTTTATCAGATGAATCATTGGGTCGAAAACTACAGAACAGTACAAAACAAGAGAACACACATGGTTAATGTTCGGAAGAAGAAAAAAAAGATTTACACTACCGGTTAAAAGTGTTAGGACTCCTACTCATTCAAGGGTTTTTCTTTATAGCCAGGATTTGAACCATGGACTATAGTGATGCCTTTTGCACTGAGATGCAGTGCCATAGACTAATGTGCCACTTGGGAGATATGACCAATATGACTAATATACACTACCGGTCAAACTCTTTAGGACACCTACTCATTCAAGGGTTTGTCTTTATTTTTTACTATTTTCTACATTGTAGAATAATATTAAAGACATCAAAACTATGATGTAACACATATGGAATCATGTAGTATCCAGAAAAAGTGTTAAACAAATCATCATAATTCCATGTGTTATTTAATAGTTTTGATGTCTTTAATATTATTCTGCAATGTAGAAAATAGTAAAAAATAAAGAGAACCCCTGAATGAGTAGGTGTCCTAAAGAGTTTGACCGGTAGTGTATATTAGTCATATTGGTCATATCTCCCGAGTAGCGCATTACTCTATGGCACTGCATCTCAGTGCAAAAGGATGCCATAGTCCCTGGTTCGAATCCAGGCTGTATCACATCCGACTATGATTGGGTGGCACACAATTGGCCCAGCTTCATCTGTGTTTTGCCGGGCTAGGCCGTCATTGTAAATAAGAATTTGTTCTTAACTGACTTGCCTAGTTAAATAAAATAATATATATAATACGTCTTACAGAGCCTTTCCATAAGTCCACTCAAGTTTCTTGTGCTGTGATGCCAGGAGATTCCAGACTGGATTTGCCAATCTCCCATCATCTTCAACCATCAGTGAGTCGATGGCTTGAATAGTCTCGCTGGAAATTGTAATGAAAGCACTATACAAAGTAAATGTATTATTTATTATGGTATGACATGGCTGCAGAAATGTTGCAATTTTATCATGTGTTTTGTTTGGTAAATTGCCGATCTGTTATCCAACGATTAGTTTAATAGCCAGCTACTGTGTGAAAATCCACCTCCAACAATGGTCAACTATATGGTCAACTATTTCAGCACCGTTTCACGCTGCTCTGAGACAAGCAAGACTACTTAAATAAACATATACATTTTAAAACAGTTTTTTTTAAATTAACCCTGCATTCTAATTGTATACAATTAGATATTGATTTAGAATCCTCTAAATTTAATTAGATCTACTACTGTACAAGGACATTTTATGAATCTGACAGTTTTTTCATTTAGAGATTCCGGTAAAATAATTTGTGTATGTGGAGGTGTAACTTTCTCCGCCAGATCTCTCACCATTTTGAATAATTGTATGATTAGCCTACCAGTTGGGGTAACTGTAATGTTAATTCTCTTGAGAGGAATTTTGCTCTTCACTATCACAATATTAAAAACTTAAAATGCATTCATGAATTAAATTGCTTTAGCCGACATGTTGCGGTTCATCTGATGAAGAATTGACTCAATCTATGAGCCCAGGACGATAGTAAAACTGCCAATAAGATACACTACATAAACGGGAACACATATATAACTGTATCAAGCGAAACATCTCCATGACGCCTGGGTTGCGCCCCGACCGGCTCCATCCCCCCTTTCCCCATTAGGCACGGCCGCATGGTGCACCCCAAACATCAAGGTGCACATGAGCCTATTTATATAATGAATATGAATTCGGAGGGCAGAAATGACTAAATATTAAAGTATTAGACCTCTCACTAAAGGCGTCAGTCATACAAAAGTTATACTTAAATCCGAACTGGTTGGAGACTATAAGAGTTCATGGCCATAAAGGCTAGATCATTTTTCAATCTGTTCAAACATTCATAGATGACCAGCAGGGTCAAATAATATAAACAGTGGTAATAGAGGGTGCAACCGTTCAGCACCTTAGGACTAAATGCCAGTTGGCTTTTCATAGCCGAGCACTCAGAGGTCAAGACAGCAAGTGTGTGTGCATGTGCGTGTGCATGTACGTGTGCATGAGAGAGAGAGAGAGAGAGAGAGAGAGAGAGAGAGAGAATCAAAACACACCGTAACACATGGAATATAGCAATAAGAATGTCTGTTTAATATGCAGTGCAGATAACCTTGTATTACACCTCTCAGAGTTTTAAGAATTGTTTGTGTTCAATTATTTGTGACATTGTGGCATCTAAGCCTCCGACCCTTTTTTAACATTTTCGCCTAAAATGACATACCCTAATATGTAGCTCAGGACCTGAAGCAAGGATATGCGTATGCTTGATACCATTTGAAAGGAAACACTTTGAAGTTTGTGTAAATGTGAAATTAATGTAGGATATTATAACACATTAGATCTGGCAAAAGATAATGCAAATAAAAAAATACATTTATTTTTTGTACCATCATCTTTGAAATGCCATAATTTATTATTATATACCATTTTTGATTTTGGCCACTAGATGGCAGCAGAGTATGTGCAACATTTTAGACTGATCCAATGAACCACTGTATATCTGTTCAAAATGTTGTATCAAGACTGCCCAAATGTGCTTAATTGGTTTATTCATTCATTTTCAAGTTCATCATTGTGCACTCGTCTCAAACAATAGCATGGTATCATGTCATTGTAAAAGCTACTGTAAATTGGACAGTGTAGTTAGATTAACACAAATGTAAGCTTCCTGCCCATATCAGATATGTCTATGTCCTGGGAAATGTTCATGTTACGTACAACCTCATGCTAATCACATTAGCCTACGTTAGCTTAATCACCCCGTGGGGGAGACACGGATCCAGTAGGGGTTAAAGCATATTGAAAATAGAAGCAATAGGATTTGAATTAATAGCCTACCCGCATGTGGTCAACTATTTCAGCACTGTTTCGCGCTGCTCTGAGGCAAGCATGGGGACTGGTCTTGATAAATCAATGCGATTTTTATTTTCACTGAATCTCCATTTGTGTATTGGATAGATGACAATTAGGGTGTGGAAATGTTAGCATTATTCTGCTCTTATAACTGTAGCCTACTCGCGACCGGTCACATTGTACAGTGACATAAACACTGATGGTGTCATATTTTGTTTTTTTTGGACTAGAAACACCATAATATTAATCAAATTAATGAACCTACATTTCTTAAAATCAATCCCATATACTATGTTCTTACAAAAAAAAATTTTAAATTCTATTTAGTACAGCCAATATTAAAAACGGTCAAATGCTTCTCAAAGATGCCCTCTGGGGGTCAAACTAGCACTAACTAGCAGTAATGGCAACATTGGCTGACACTTAAATAACGTACCATAGAATTCTGTCCTTGCAGTCCGCAAGGTGTGCTGCAGAATTACGCAACGTTTACAGGAAGAGCCACTGTACATCTTTATTATATTCCCGCCTCAAACATATTTCATTCTGTAGGGTAGAAGGAAAGGATGGCTGTGGTGTGGAAGTGAAGGGCCCCTATTCCGGCTCCTCAACTGTTTGCAAACTTCAGCTCTGGTAGGAAGTGGTGGGCTAAGGGGTTCAGAGTTCACTAGTGTCTCACTGCAGTTGAAAAAAGAGTCAACACACACACACACACACACACACACACACACACACACACACACACACACTAATGGGCAATAATGGACACTCAAATTCACTTCAGTGCACATGTCTAAACACACAGACACATTGACAAGCAATATTCTGTCCTCATCCGACAGACATATTATTAATCTCTTAAAGGCTTGAGGGATCGTAGTACATGGAGGGATCCAAGAGGCAGAGAGAGGGAGAGAAATATAGAGACAGAGACGTGGACACGCATGCTGATGATGGCCTTCACTTTCTTGCCAGTTGTCATGACGACACTGCACTGCTTCCTTGGCCTAGCTGCATGCGGTACGATGTGTGTGTGTCAGGGTGAGAGGAAGTGCTTGGCCGCATGAGAGACACTGTGTGTTTGTTCTACGAGGGTCTGCTGGTTGGAATGTTAAACTGAGCACTGAGCAGCAGTGTTTCCGGTCTTTCGTGGTGCAGACGAGTGTTGGTGTTCTTATGAAAGAAGTCACATCCTTCGCCATCCTCTCTGAGCTGATACAGAGACACAGAGAGTGTGATGGGGAGGAAGTGAATGAAAGGGAGATGAGAGGAGAAGGAGGGGATGATGTAGCTGGGGTTGAAAGGAAATCCTGGCTTCAGCAGAAAGCTGGTTGGCCTCCACCTCTCTTCCCGTCTTAGTCATGGATCGGTTAACGGAGGCTATATGTCGTTTGTCACGTTCACGTTTGTGTGTGTGTGTGTGTGTGTGTGTGTGTGTGTGTGTGTGTGTGTGTGTGTGTGTGTGTGTGTGCGTGTGTGTGTGTGAGTGTAACCGATGTGAAATGGCTAGCTAGTTAGCGGTGGTGCGCGCTAATAGCGTTTCAATCTGTGACGTCACTCGCTCTGAGACCTGAAGTAGTTGTTCCCTTTGCTCTCCAAGGGCTGTGGCTTTTGTGGCATGATGGGTAACGATGCTTCGTGGGTGACTGTTGTTGATGTGTGCAGAGGGTCCCTGGTTCGAGCCCAGGTCGGGGCGAGGAGAGGGATGGAAGCTATACTGTTACGTGTGTGTGGCAACAAACTGGGTGTTTTGGACCCGCCTATTGACCTTCCCAGCAAATATGAGAAATAATCAATATTCACTATCCTATAAAGTGAAACATTACCACGAAATGCACAGGACTTATTAAAACATCATGGCCATGTTAGCACAGGAAACATATTCAAACTCAAAATATCTGCGAGTCATTGGCTGCGGTCCAAACACTTAAAAGACACACCCTCGTCCACTTACCCTCGCCTTATGCCCTTGAGGAATCCTTGTCGCATTCTTGGAGGGCGCTCCAAATGATTAGCCAAGCAAGGGAAGTTCGCAACGTAAGCCCCTCAGCCCTCGTTTTAGTCGGCTATGCGAGTGTACAATTATGTTCACTCCAGAGCCTGAAACTCCCCATAACTTAAAAACAACATCAATGGAGAAGTCAACATAAGTAAAAATGAATGCAAATAAGTTAGAAAATGTTCTTCTAGTGCACATGACGTCACAAACACATCTTGTAAAATCGAACTATGTTTTTGTTTGGTTATCTTATGGAAATTGTAGAAATAAAACATGTTCCTCTTCAGAAGTTCCAGCTAGGCAGGCTAATGTTAGTTAGCTAATTCAATTGCTAGCTATCATATAGTAGGCATATGTTAAGAATTATATATTTAATAGAAGTAGACATGCACTCATAATTGACTGTAGCGCATATAAAGCTACCAGTGGCTGAAAACACAATCATCGCGGAATGAACGAGTGACAAATTTCCGAACAAGGGTGTTCCATTTAAAAATCATTCCTTCCTCCCTCGCCCCTTTCCCTGCAAGTGTATACTCGTCAGACGTCATGATACGTCATCAGAAGTGTCCACTTAACTTCTTAGGGCTAAGCCCCTTTTTTCTCAATTTCCGCCTGAATGACGTGCCCAAAGTTAACTGCCTGTTGCTCAGGCCCTGAAGCCAGGATATGCATATAATTGGTACCATTGGAAAGAAAACACTGACGTTTGTAGAAATGTTAAAATAATGTGGGAGAATATAACACAATAGATATGGTAGGAGAAAATCCAAAGAAAAACCAACCGTAATTCCTTCTTGGAGAGAGACCATGTATAAAGGCATACGGAAAATTAGCTCCCAGGATGGAATTTCTATGGGTTCCACAGGGTGTCAGCAGTCTATGTTCAAGGTTTCAGGCTTGTGACCTTCAAAACGAATAAGAAATGTCAGTTTTAATATAAGGACACAGTTTTGGAAATTCGTGTTTGCGCCGCAACATGAAGACAGGACGCAGCAGCTAAAATCGGTTTCATATTGAACATACTTCTTTCTGTAAGAAATATTATAGTTTGATTACATTTTAGGGTATCTGAGGAGTAAATAGAAATGTATTTTGACTTGTTGAAACAAAGTTTAGGGGTAGATTTTTGTATTCCTTTCTCTGCATGTTGAACGAGTGGGTTACTCAAATCGATGGCGCCTACTAAACATACTTTTTGGGATATAAAGAAGGATTTTATCTAACAAAACAACACTACATGTTATAGCTGGGACACTTTGGATGACAAATCAGAGGAAGATTTTCAAAAATTAAGTGAATATTTAATCGCTGTTTGTGAATTTATGAAACCTGTGCCAGTGGAAAAATATTTTGATGTGGGGCGCCGTCCTCAAACAATCGCATGGCATGTTTTCACTGTAATAGCTACTGTAAATCAGACAATTCAGTTAGATTAACAAGAATTTAAGCTTTCAGCCGATGTAAGACACTTATATGTACCTAATTGTTTAATATCCATAATATTTATGACTATTTATTTGAATTGCGTGCCCTCTAGTTTCACCGGAAGTTGTCCCGCTAGCAGGATGCCTAGCCCTAATTAGAGGGCTGAGGGGATAGGGTGCGTCTTTTAAGTGTTTAGGCACGCAGCCATTATTACACATGCAATGAACTTTCCCCATGGATCTACCCAGAGCCATGTTCTCTTTGTCCACAAGGAGCTGGTCTGACAACAGTCTCTATTTCTCTAACTCTCTCTCTCTCTCTAATTCAGATTGCTTTATTGGCATAAAATACATTTTGTTATATTTCCAAAGCAGTATACACTCATAGAAAAAAAGGTGCCTAAAAGGGTTCTTCGGCTGTCCCCATAGGAGAACCCTTGGAATAACAATTTTTTGGTTCCAAGCAGAACCCTTTTGAGTTCCATGTAGAAACCTTTACACAGAGGGTTCTACATGGAACCCAAACAAGTTCTACCTGGAACCAAAAAGGGTTCTACCTGGAACCAAAAAGAAGAATCCTTTTGGAAGAACACTTTTGGAACCCTTTTTTCTAAGTGTAGTGGTACAGAAGTTCAGTAAATACAGTACAATGCAATGAAGTTAATGAAATACAAATTTCAGTAGAAGTAATAGTAATAATAATAATAATAGTACATATAATTATGTATACAGGTATAACACTACTGCTGTTGTACAGTAAGTATTGTGTAATCTTCGGTCGATGCATTTAATTAAAGAAAAACATTAGAAACAGAAAAAGAAAGAATAGCTTACAAATAAACAAAATTTTTTACATATATTACTTGTCAGTTATATACAATGTAAACACTTGAAGTAATTAATGGTCATGGGATGTCCCTCAGGCTATGGCAATCATACGCATACAGTGCCTTGCGAAAGTATTCGGCCCCCTTGAACTTTGCGACCTTTTGCCACATTTCAGGCTTCAAACATAAAGATATAAAACTTTATTTTTTTGTGAAGAATCAACAACAAGTGGGACACAATCATGAAGTGGAACGACATTTATTGGATATTTCAAACTTTTTTAACAAATCAAAAACTGAAAAATTGGGCGTGCAAAATTATTCAGCCCCTTTACTTTCAGTGCAGCAAACTCTCTCCAGAAGTTCAGTGAGGATCTCTGAATGATCCAATGTTGACCTAAATGACTAATGAGGATAAATACAATCCACCTGTGTGTAATCAAGTCTCCGTATAAATGCACCTGCACTGTGATAGTCTCAGAGGTCCGATAAAAGCGCAGAGAGCATCATGAAGAACAAGGAACACACCAGGCAGGTCCGAGATACTGTTGTGAAGAAGTTTAAAGCCGGATTTGGATACAAAAAGATTTCCCAAGCTTTAAACATCCCAAGGAGCACTGTGCAAGCGATAATATTGAAATGGAAGGAGTATCAGACCACTGCAAATCTACCAAGATCTGGCCGTCCCTCTAAACTTTCAGCTCATACAAGGAGAAGACTGATCAGAGATGCAGCCAAGAGGCCCATGATCACTCTGGATGAACTGCAGAGATCTACAGCTGAGGTGGGAGACTCTGTCCATAGGACAACAATCAGTCGTATATTGCACAAATCTGGCCTTTATGGAAGAGTGGCAAGAAGAAAGCCATTTCTTAAAGATATCCATAAAAAGTGTTGTTTAAAGTTTGCCACAAGCCACCTGGGAGACACACCAAACATGTGGAAGAAGGTGCTCTGGTCAGATGAAACCAAAATTGAACTTTTTGGCAACAATTCAAAACGTTATGTTTGGCGTAAAAGCAACACAGCTGAACACACCATCCCCACTGTCAAACATGGTGGTGGCAGCATCATGGTTTGTGCCTGCTTTTCTTCAGCAAGGACAGGGAAGATGGTTAAAATTGATGGGAAGATGGATGGAGCCAAATACAGGACCATTCTGGAAGAAAACCTGATGGAGTCTGCAAAAGACCTGAGACTCGGACGGAGATTTGTCTTCCAACAAGACAATGATCCAAAACATAAAGTAAAATCTACAATGGAATGGTTCAAAAATAAACATATCCAGGTGTTAGAATGGCCAAGTCAAAGTCCAGACCTAAATCCAATCGAGAATCTGTGGAAAGAACTGAAAACTGCTGTTCACAAATGCTCTCCATCCAACCTCACTGAGCTCGAGCTGTTTTGCAAGGAGGAATGGGAAAGAATGTCAGTCTCTCGATGTGCAAAACTGATAGAGACATACCCCAAGCGACTTACAGCTGTAATCGCAGCAAAAGGTGGCGCTACAAAGTATTAACTTAAGGGGGCTGAATAATTTTGCACGCCCAATTTTTCAGTTTTTGATTTGTTAAAAAAGTTTGAAATATCCAATAAATGTCGTTCCACTTCATGATTGTGTCCCACTTGTTGTTGATTCTTCACAAAAAAATACAGTTTTATATCTTTATTTGAAGCCTGAAATGTGGCAAAAGGTCGCAAAGTTCAAGGGGGCCGAATACTTTCGCAAGGCACTGTATCTGTCAGTAATATTTGTGGTTTCTCCCTCCCCCAGAATAATGTCATTAGTAAATGCACAGAAGTTGGGAATTGATTGAGATTTTTTCTTGAAAAAATGTTGATCTAATTTGGGAGTATTTCTCACAGTAGAGGAAAAAGTACATCTCTGTCTCTTCCTCCCCTGTCGTGCAGTGACCACATAGATGCTCCTCTTTGGGTAGGAATGTCTTTTTGTGTCTCCCTTTTTCTGTAGCCAATTGGTGGTCACTGAGCCTGTATTTGGTCAGGATCTATCTCGGTTTTAGATCTCTGACTGAGTAGAGTTTTGATGCCAATTTGTATTCTCCTTTGAGGGCCAAATAGAAATGTCGTTTATTCTCTTTTGTTTCATTATCCCAATTTGTTTTGTCAAACAGGAGGTTTTCATTTCTGTAACAAATTTAATTGATTTCCCTTTGTTTTTGGATAACATGGTTGTTTAGTGTTTTTAACAGTGGACATATGGGACTCCTTTCAGGGTTCAGCTCTTGGGTTTCCAGTGCTTTGAAGTATAAGGATGTTTTGGGGCCTTTTCTTTATATTTCCAATTAAAGGAAATATTCTGAGTTCCGCTCTGCATGCACTATTTGGTACTGTCTTTTAGACATTCAGGATTATTCTGCAAATGTTTTTTTTGCATATTTTCTATTGTTTTTTTTTCTTCCAATGATTATAATCGCAATTGCAGGTTGCACCCCAAACCTCGCTTCCATATAGAGCACTATTGAATATTTAGCACCAGAGTTTGATAGGAATATTTATTTTTGAGAATGTTTTTTTTATGGAGTAAAATGCTCTGCAGGCTTTTTCTTTACTGCATACACTGCCAGAACAAACTCGCCAGAGGCACATATTTGTTTTGTCCCAGGTAGTTGTACCATTGGGCATGTTCAACCATGGCATTTCCTCATTTGAAGGAGTGTCTGCTGCTCTGATTCCTGGACTTTTTCTGGGAGATCACGACTTTGGTTTTCTGAACGTTGATGTTGATTGCCCAGTTGATGCTGTGTTCCCAAGGAATGTTAAGATGTTCCTGTAGACCTTGCTCTGTTGGTGCTCTCTCTTGCTCTCTCTCTCTCGCTCTCTCTCTCTCACACACTTTCTCTCTTTCTCTCTCTCTCTCTCTCTCTCTCTAGAATAATAACAACTGTCCCCTGACTACAATATGAGGGACATCCCCAGAAGATGCTGCTAAATATTTGAACTCTGAGGTCAGAGTGACTTTGAGCAGAAATAGGAGACGGTGTACGGGTAAACAGGAAAACCGCCTGTCTCGAAATGTGAACTCTTGATTAAGGACATATTTTTCCTCTTCCTAGTGAAGGCTTTGGCTCTGATACAGAGTTTGGTAAGTTTATTGAAGTCCTCATTCTTAAGTGGCATTTAGTGGCTTTTTTGACTCATTGGTTCTAGTATTCTTTGTTTCTCTATTTCCATAATGAATGTATCCAAATACAGGCTTTAACCTTTCTATCCCTGAGCATCCCTTCTTTATCCTAACTTTTTAATGTATTTTTTACATAGAAACAACTACTAATGTGATGAACGAGATTGTGAAGAGACTGGAAAGGGCAGGATGCCGTCTTAAGCTCCTCCACCTCCTGACAGTCAGCAGCCCACACCTCTCTCAGTTAAATAAAGCTTGTGGCTGCTGCCAAGGTTATGCTTCAAGGTTCTACTGTGCAATAAGAGACTTCAACTCCTAATGAGACCTTTAATTAGACGTTTTACCATTAGAAACTAAAGTTACTTTCATCTGCTTCTCCAGGGGTTCTTCCATGTGTTCTAGGCTTGAACAGAGAGTTGCCCCAGCAGCCAGGTTAGTTAAGTCCCAGGCCAAGGCCTTCTCAGTCCTTGTCTGTGTAACCTCTTTCCCATGGTCTCTGCTTAGGGTATCACGTTTCAAGGTAAGACCAAAATGCAGACTGTTTTGAAGTAACAATGTTTATTACAGCAACAGGGGCAGGCAAACGACAGGTCAAGGCAGGCAGGGATCGATAATCTAGAGAACTGGGGCAAAGGTACAGGATGGCAGGCAAGCTCAGGGTCAGGTCAGGCAGAGGTCGGTAATCCAGAATAGTGGGGTTAAAAGTACAGGATGGCAGGCAGGCTCAGGGCGGGCAGAAAAGGTCAATACCGGGGGAAAAGATAGAAAACAGGAACAATCGAGATACAAGAACAGAGGGGGAAATGCTGGTAGGCTTGACAAAACGAAACAAACTGGCAAACAGACAAACAGAGAACACAGGTATAAATACAAAGGGGATGATGGGGAAGATAGTCGACACCTGGAGGGGGGTGGAGACAAGCACAAAGACAGGTGAAACAGATCAGGGCGTGACATAGGGTTAGGAACCCTCAGTCACTCCCTAGCGGGAAGGGATTGTGTGTATGGAGTGACATCATACTGGATGCTGTCTTACTAACAGTCACGTTGACTTGAGTCTGACCCTGAGTGTATCCAGGAGGAGATAGTTGATGCTGTCATATAACCTGCTCTTCACCTGCATAAAGGACACCTGGACACTGGAGAAGCCTAAGGTCAATCATTGAGCCTTCCCTGGTATGTGGGCTCTGTAAGCAAATCAATCAAGTTGATGGATAAAATACTTCAAGATTAAATATGTGGTGTCCACGAGGGCTCACCTATGCCTTTTCAGTGGGAAATGTCATATCAGTGTTTACCAGAAATGTCAGAAGGAATGGGCCAAAATTCACCGAACTTATTGTGGGAAGCTTGTGGAAGGCTACCCAAAACATTTGACCCAAGTTAAACAATTTAAAGGCAATGCTACCAAATACTATTTGAGTGTATGTAAACTTCTGACCCACTGGGAATGTGATGAAATAAATAAAAGCTGAAATAAATCATTCACTCTGCTATTATTCTGACCTTTCACAATCTTAAAATAAAGTGGTGGTCCTAACTGACCTAAAAGTTCATTTTTACTGGGATTAAATGTCAGGAATTGTGTAAAAAGGAGTATAAATATATTTGGCTAAGGTGTATGTGAACTTCCAACTTCAACTGTACATGCAGTGATAGAGTGGGGATTAGAACCAGGTTTGTGTAATGATGACTAGACAAGCCTGGGGTTGATGAGTGAAGGGCGTTTGCCAGCAGTAGGTTCAGCAGCAGCTAGAAGGCCGGCCATGCCGAACGCCTGAGCTGGACAGGAGGGGGAGCCAAAGCGAAGGCTGGTGTGTCAATTATGTTCCAGCCCCCCAACCCTGCGGTGAAGAAAACATTGGCCTGTGGCTGAATCTAGTTGGTGATCCCTGATTTATACATTCCATATTAGCAGGTAATAAGAATACAGCAATACTGGTAAGTTAAACAAAATAGGTCCCACTCCTGATCTTTCTTGGCTTTGAGTCAGACCTGGGATAATCTGGCTCTACTCTGAAATAGATGTGTTCCACTAATTAAACTGTACTTCCCTGTGGATTTCATTCAGTGAAAGGGTCCTCCCCTCTAGACTCCTCTCTGGGATACACTGAGAGAATAACGTTCTTTCTGTGGACTTAGAGCAGCCTCCTCTTCCAGCCCTCAGGAAGCTAAATAGAGTCTCCTCTCCTGAGTGGACACATAGAGATGCTTCAGGTTTTCTCACACTAAGAGAGAGTGGGAGACTGAAGAGGATGGAGGTTGGAGGTTTGCTGCGTTCTCATTTCTTAGTTGACTGAACAAGGAGGAATGTCACAGGCCATCAACCCGGGCTCATTAACATGGCTGTGATGGACTGAGAGACGGAGGTGGAGGTTTTGTTCCAAACTTGAGAGCTCCTTTAAAGTTGTGCTCAGGGACTATACGTGCCCTCTTTACTCTTTCGCCTGTTGTTTTCTATATCACCCTTTCAATCTCCCATTTTTTTCTCTCTCTCTCTCCCTCTCACTCTTTAAGATGTTGCCTGCCTTTTCTGTCAACTTTTCATTTCTTTCTCCCTCTATTTCTTCTTAGTCTTTTGTATGCTCTCTCTCCTTTCCTCTCTCTCTCAGAATACTTTGATCAGATCCCATGCTCCCATTTGATATCAAGAAGCAGAGATTTATCTAGGCCACGCTGCAGACATCTGAGCAAGGTGTTTTTGCTTTTAATTCTACAGCCTTCTTGGAACTGAACACGTTTCTGCATCCCAACCCACACACTATCCCAAAATGCTGCAGCAGGGATGGTAAAAAAAAAAGGCTGTTATACAATGTTATCTTCTACAATACTGTGGATCGGTTCAAATGACTATGTCAAAAGAAATATGACAACATTGCTCAAATGCCTACAAAAGCAGTGGGCATTTGTCTGCCAGATACCCTCTCATCCTCTCTCATCGCCATCTTATTCTCTCTGTCCTCTCTGTCTCATAGATGGATTACCTGACAATGTCACGAAAACAATGCACACGTTTCAATGGGGCAGAAATCTGTATGTTGTGATACTGGATGGCCGCCTCGCTTCGCGTTCCTAGGAAACTATGCAGTTTTTTGTTTTTTTACGTGTTATTTCTTACATTAGTACCCCAGGTCATCTTAGGTTAGGTTAGGTTTCATTACATACAGTCGAGAAGAACTACTGAATATAAGATCAGCATCAACTCACCATCAGTACGACCAAGAATATGTTTTTCGCGACGCGGATCCTGTGTTCTGCCTTACAAACAGGACAACGGAGTGGATCCTATGCAGCGACCCCAAAAAACGACTCCGAAAGAGAGGGAAACGAGGCGGTCTTCTGGTCAGACTCCGGAGACGGGCACAGCGCGCACCACTCCCTAGCATTCTTCTTGCCAATGTCCAGTCTCTTGACAACAAGGTTGATGAAATCCGAGCAAGGGTAGCATTCCAGAGGGACATCAGAGACTGTAACGTTCTTTGCTTCACGGAAACGTGGCTTACTGGAGAGACGCAATCCGAAGCGGTGCAGCCAACAGGTTTCTCCACGCATCGCGCAGACAGGAAAAAACATCTTTCTGGTAAAAAGAGGGGCGGGGGCGTATGCCTTATGACTAACGTGACATGGTGCGATGAAAGAAACATACAGGAACTCAAATCCTTCTGTTCACCTGATTTAGAATTCCTCACAATCAAATGTAGACCGCATTATCTACCAAGAGAATTCTCTTCGATTATAATCACAGCCGTATATATCCCCCCCCAAGCAGACACATCGATGGCTCTGAACGAACTTTATTTAACTCTCTGCAAACTGGAAACAATTTATCCGGAGGCTGCATTCATTGTAGCTGGGGATTTTAACAAGGCTAATCTGAAAACAAGACTCCCCAAATTTTATCAGCATATCGATTGCGCAACCAGGGGAGGAAAGACCTTGGACCATTGTTACTCTAACTTCCGCGACGCATATAAGGCCCTGCCCCGCCCCCCTTTCGGAAAAGCTGACCACGACTCCATTTTGTTGATCCCTGCCTACAGACAGAAACTAAAACAAGAGGCTCCCACGCTGAGGTCTGTCCAACGCTGGTCCGACCAAGCTGACTCCACACTCCAAGACTGCTTCCATCACGTGGACTGGGAGATGTTTCGTATTGCGTCAGATAACAACATTGACGAATACGCTGATTCGGTGTGCGAGTTCATTAGAACGTGCGTTGAAGATGTCGTTCCCATAGCAACGATTAAAACATTCCCTAACCAGAAACCGTGGATTGATGGCAGCATTCGTGTGAAACTGAAAGCGCGAACCACTGCTTTTAATCAGGGCAAGGTGTCTGGTAACATGACCGAATACAAACAGTGCAGCTATTCCCTCCGCAAGGCTATCAAACAAGCTAAGCGCCAGTACAGAGACAAAGTAGAATCTCAATTCAACGGCTCAGACACAAGAGGCATGTGGCAGGGTCTACAGTCAATCACGGACTACAGGAAGAAACCCAGCCCAGTCACGGACCAGGATGTCTTGCTCCCAGGCAGACTAAATAACTTTTTTGCCCGCTTTGAGGACAATACAGTGCCACTGACACGGCCTGCAACGAAAACATGCGGTCTCTCCTTCACTGCAGCCGAGGTGAGTAAGACATTTAAACGTGTTAACCCTCGCAAGGCTGCAGGCCCAGATGGCATCCCCAGCCGCGCCCTCAGAGCATGCGCAGACCAGCTGGCCGGTGTGTTTACGGACATATTCAATCAATCCCTATACCAGTCTGCTGTTCCCACATGCTTCAAGAGGGCCACCATTGTTCCTGTTCCCAAGAAAGCTAAGGTAACTGAGCTAAATGACTACCGCCCCGTAGCACTCACATCCGTCATCATGAAGTGCTTTGAGAGACTAGTCAAGGACCATATCACCTCCACCCTACCTGACACCCTAGACCCACTCCAATTTGCTTACCGCCCAAATAGGTCCACAGACGATGCAATCTCAACCACACTGCACACTGCCCTAACCCATCTGGACAAGAGGAATACCTATGTGAGAATGCTGTTCATCGACTACAGCTCGGCATTCAACACCATAGTACCCTCCAAGCTCGTCATCAAGCTCGAGACCCTGGGTCTCGACCCCGCCCTGTGCAACTGGGTACTGGACTTCCTGACGGGCCGCCCCCAGGTGGTGAGGGTAGGCAACAACATCTCCTCCCCGCTGATCCTCAACACTGGGGCCCCACAAGGTTGCGTTCTGAGCCCTCTCCTGTACTCCCTGTTCACCCACGACTGCGTGGCCACGCACGCCTCCAACTCAATCATCAAGTTTGCGGACGACACAACAGTGGTAGGCTTGATTACCAACAACGATGAGACGGCCTACAGGGAGGAGGTGAGGGCCCTCGGAGTGTGGTGTCAGGAAAACAACCTCACACTCAACGTCAACAAAACTAAGGAGATGATTGTGGACTTCAGGAAACAGCAGAGGGAACACCCCCCTATCCACATCGATGGAACAGTAGTGGAGAGGGTAGCAAGTTTTAAGTTCCTCGGCATACACATCACAGACAAACTGAATTGGTCCACTCACACAGACAGCATCGTGAAGAAGGCGCAGCAGCGCCTCTTCAACCTCAGGAGGCTGAAGAAATTCGGCTTGTCACCAAAAGCACTCACAAACTTCTACAGATGCACAATCGAGAGCATCCTGGCGGGCTGTATCACCGCCTGGTATGGCAACTGCACCGCCCTCAACCGTAAGGCTCTCCAGAGGGTAGTGAGGTCTGCACAACGCATCACCGGGGGCAAACTACCTGCCCTCCAGGACACCTACACCACCCGATGTCACAGGAAGGCCATAAAGATCATCAAGGACATCAACCACCCGAGCCACTGCCTGTTCACCCCGCTATCATCCAGAAGGCGAGGTCAGTACAGGTGCATCAAAGCTGGGACCGAGAGACTGAAAAACAGCTTCTATCTCAAGGCCATCAGACTGTTAAACAGCCACCACTAACACTGAGTGGCTGCTGCCAACACACTGACACTGACTCAACTCCAGCCACTTTAATAATGGGAATTGATGGGAAATGATGTAAATATATCACTAGCCACTTTAAACAATGCTACCTTATATAAATGTTACTTACCCTACATTATTCATCTCATACGCATACGTATATACTGTACTCTATATCATCGACGGTATCCTTATGTAATACATGTATCACTAGCCACTTTATACTATACTATGCCACTTTGTTTACATACTCATCTCATTTGTACATACTGTACCCGATACCATCTACTGTATCTTGCCTATGCTGCTCTGTACCATCACTCATTCATATATCCTTATGTACATATTCTTTATCCCCTTACACTGTGTACAAGACAGTAGTTTTGGAATTGTTAGTTAGATTACTTGTTATTACTGCATTGTCGGAACTAGAAGCACAAGCATTTCGCTACACTCGCATTAACATCTGCTAACCATGTGTATGTGACAAATAAAATTTGATTTGATTTGATTTGATTTGATTTGACATGTGTTAAATCGTAAGTGGCTAGTTTCAGCTAGGTGTAGCTTGATCTTGATACCCTGTCTTGTTTTGAGGTATTTTGACCGATTTCATGTCAATGCTATGTGGCTACAAATCACTCTCTAGCCAACCAACAACTGTAACATTGTATTTGAGAGACAAGTGCTTATTGTGCAAATGTACTTAGAGTGTGTTGTCAATCAACATTGGAGACAAAATATAGCTGTCAAAAATCTGAGCCAACCCGGCTGCTCACGCATCAGTTTTGTTACTAAGCAACCAACGTGTCTATATGCTCCTCCTATTTTATGTATTCTAATATTCTTGTGTGTGTGTGTGTGTGTGTGTGTGTATATATGTGCCTGTACAGTGTGTGTGTGCATGCATGTGTAAGATGAGTTGAGGTTGGTACAGATGGGGGTCTCCCCTGCTATAACTCACTGTAAGGACTGTATGAAGTCCGAGCGTGACATTATAGGACAGTCCACCGACGGAGATCTGAACAGACCAGATGTCATGACATGTTCCCTCCATGGACAGGCCTACGGTATGTCGAGTCGACACGCAATCACAGGAGCCATATGGAATATCTGTTTTACGATATCGCAGAACTGACAGAATGGGCTTTTATGCATGCGAACGAGTGAATCGACACGTTTAGTATACATGTCTAATAATGTGGAACTTGAGTAGAATATCATTTGACGGAATTGCTCTGGGAGCTTTGCGTTAACGTGATATGACCTTGTGTGTGTTTTAAACATGTGCAGCGCTGCTGTGTAAAAATATACATCAAATATATTATTTATCAGAAAGAATAACCATCTCAAAATATAACGATGTGTCAGAATTTGGGGGGGAGGATGTGGTGTGTGTGTGTGTGTGGGGGGGGGGGGGGGGGGTGCAGTGTGGTGGCTTTGACACCTCTTACCCTTTAATCTGCTCAAGTAAAATGGGAGCACAGAGAGAGCGAGTAAGAGGGGGGGGGGGGCAGGCAGCGTATCCCATCTGAGAGGGCTGAATCCCAGGAGAGATACCTCAGGAGTGGCCCATCCAGATTAGGGCTGGATGGGGCTGCTTTATCAAAGAAAGGAGCCCAGATTGCACTGCAACATAAAACAACTGACTGGGGGTTGTTAAATAATTCAGGGTGAATGAAAGTGAAAGATTAATGAGTGCAGTTCCTCTGCAATGCTCCTCCTCCTCTTCTCCCCCTCTTTGTGTTGTCTCTGCGTCCACTGATCCCCCCCAAACTGCTGCCTGTCTCTCTGACTCAAGAGCACTCACACTCCCTATGAGGTGGCTGTATAGAGCCAGTGTTAGTAAATACTGTGTTGTTCCTGGCTCGAACTTAGAGGTTCAACAGCAGTTCTTTCGATCTGCCAGAGTGATGTGTTTTGCATTGAGCAAAGCCTCGGAGATAGTGGCGCAATATGTAGCGTTCAAATAAATGTGATTTGCTTAAATAATGGTGCTAAATCACAGATGCCCGGAATATTCTATGCTTTTGGGGAAAAGAGTGCATATTCTCCAGTATGTTCTTGTAGCCTAAAGCCTAGGCAGATGGTTCTATTATACTTTAGAATGATTGATCTACTACTCTGAAATGTATGACCTGCATCAATTGGGCAGCAGGTAGCCTAGTGGTTAGAGCATTGGGCCAGTAACCGCAAGGTTGCGAGATTGAATCCCGAGCTGACAAGGTATAAATCTGTCGTTCTGCCCCTGAACAAGGCAGTTAACGCATTGTTCCTACGCCGTCATTGTAAATAACAATATGTTCTTAACTGACTTGCCTAGTTAAAAAAAAGCCTAAGTAGTCTTATTATTGTCATGTTTGGTGAGTCGTGACCACATGGGCTGACCCTTTACCCAGTCCAATCAGCAGTGACCTGGAAGTGAAAGAAACGTCCATTTGCGGACCGAGGGGGACACATGCATCATAACCTCATGACTCCTTCTTCAGACCAACTGGCTGGTCAGAAATACATAGTCCTTGTTTTGGATGCCTGAACTGGACCGACCCAGACAGTCACACGTAGGGCCAAACCAGGACAGTGACCTGCAGGGATACATCCTAAACAGAACCATATTATGTTGTATAGCTGAGTTTCAATGCATCTGCCTGTGTATGTCTATGTGAAAACCCCTGTTTTGTCTGTATCTTTCTATCACAGTTCAATAGCTATGTGTGTTTCTGGTAGAGCTGCTCAGTAAAGGATATTCCTGCACTGCTGTATTAGGCTGTATTTACGGCTATATATATATATATATATATATATATATATACGTATATATATATGTGTGTGTGTGTATATAGATACTATATATGTGTGTGTATGTGTATATATGTATATACTGTATATATATACATATATATACATGTATATTGTCCACATGAACACATGATATTGTCTCTTACACTGTGGTTTTGTCATCATCAGTTTCCTAGTGTGTGAGTGATTGTGTTGTGTCTCTGTGTGTGTCTATGAGAGTTTATACGCTGCTAGATGTGTGATATATGAATGAGTTTAGGCCATGGGCATGAATGTGTGCACAGGATGTTAATGATTATATATTTGTGTCTGCTGCTTGTCTCTGTGTGAGTGTGTGTGTGTGTGTTTGTATGTGTTTGGTCTCTGTGATGCGTCAGTAACTGGGGCAGAACTGATTGCTGCTGATGGCTGTAGGCGAGCAGAGACCTACATTCTGCAGAGACCAAACACGGGGGGGGGGGGGGAGTACTTCCTGACTCTTTTCCACTCCTCCACACAATGTCCGGCTGACTGTCCGAGGGGTTGAGGGACTTACTCAGCAGGCAGCGAGAGGGAGACAGAGAGACAGAGCGAGGGGGGAGAGATAGAGAAAGATGCACTCTTATGTCTATCATAGGGCACAACCTATATGTGCATCTCATATCAGACATAATTATACATGCAGATTGGCAGTACTTCTCCATTTCCAGGGGCGGTACTTTGGTTTTAGAAGTGGGGGGGCATAATATATATTGTAGCAGGCTCAAGGGGTTAGAGTTTCCACGTCACCAAGCTCAATAACCAAACACCCACACAAAGCACAACTATAATACGAACGGGAAATTTATTAGGGAGATTTGCACACTGTGGGAAAGGGGGGAATTCAGCAACCAGTTCACAGTCCATAATCCATTCTCGTTGTCCGTTCCATTCTCCAGGGGTAATCCTAAAACAGCCAAACTGGTTCGGTACACAGTGGGGGTAATCAGACAGTCCAGGTCACAATAGATAATCACACAGATAATTATCTCGCTTCTCACACTCTCCATAACACATGTTTCCCTCACAGTCCTCTCCCTGTTTGTGCAGCCCGTTTCCTCTTTTATCCCCAAGCACTCCATGGCTTAATGAACCACAGGCTTGCCTCTTTGGGGCAGGAAGTCCATATAAGGCTTGAGGGTCGAGCCAGTGGGCTGCAAGATATCTCCCTTCAATCACCACTCCCCTCACCTCTCCCTGCCATCTGCCTCAATATACAGTACCAGTCAAAAGTTGGGACACACCTACTCATTCAAGTTTTTTTTTTTTTTTTACTCTGTTCTGCATTGTAGAATAATAGTGAAGAAATTAAAACTATGAAATAACACATATGGAAAATGTAGTAACCAAAAAAGTGTTAAACAAATCAAGATATATTTTATATTTGTGATTCTTCAATATAGCCACACTTTACCTGTCACACCCTGACCATAGTTTACTTTGTATGTTTCTATGTTTTGGTTGGTCAGGGTGTGATCTGAGTGGGCATTCTATGTTACATGTCTAGTTTGTCCAGTTCTATGTTCGGCCTGATATGGTTCTCAATCAGAGGCAGGTGTTCGTTGGGAACCATATTTAGGTAGCCTGGGTTTCACTGTGTGTTTGTGGGTGATTGTTCCTGTCTATGTGTTTTCACCAGATAGGCTGTTTAGGTTTTCGTTACGTTCTTTATTTTTGTAGTGTTTGTATTGATTCGTGTTTTACGTTTGTTTATTAAAACATGGATCGAAATCTACACGCTGCATTTTGGTCCGACTCTACTTCTCATATAGAAAACCGTTACAGAATCACCCACCACCAACGGACCAAGCAGCGTGTCAACAGGCAGCAACAGCAGCGTAAAGAGGAATGGACATGGGAGGACGTTTTGGATGGCAAGGGCTGTTACACTTGGGAGGAGATACTGGCTGGAAGAGATCGCCTCCCATGGGAACAGGTGGAGGCACTTAGGAGAGCAGAGGCAGCCGGAGAGAGGAGCCGGCGATATGAGGGAACACGGCTGGCAAGGAAGCCCGAGAGGCAGCCCCAAAAATGTATTGGGGGGGGGCTAACAGGGAGTATGGCTACGCCAGGTAGGAGACCTGCGCAAACTCCCTGTGCTTACCGGGGGGCTAGAGAGACCGGACAGGCACCGTGTTATGTAGTGGTGCGCACGGTGTCTCCAGTGCGGGTGCATAGCCCGGTGCGGTATATACCAGCTCCGCGTGTCGGCCGGGCTAGATTGAGCGTCGAGCCTAATGCCATGAAGCCGGCTCTACGCAGCTGGTCCCCAGTGCATCTCCTTGGGCCGGCTTACATAGCACCAGCCTTGCGCTCGGTGTCTCCGGTTCGCCTGCATAGCCCAGTGCGGGCTATTCCACCTCGCCGCACTGGCAGGGCGACCGTGAGCATTCAACCAGGTAAGGTTGGGCAGGCTCGTGCTCAAGAGCTCCAGTGCGCCTGCACGGTCCGGTCTACCCAGTACCACCTCCACACCCCAGCCCTCCGGTAGCAGCTCCCCGCACCAGGCTTCCTGTGCGTGTCCTTGGCCCAGTACCACCAGTGCCAGCACCACGCATCAGGCCTACAGTGCACCTCGCCTGTCCAGCGCTGTCGGAGCCCTCCTCCTCTCCAGCGCTGTCGGAGTCTCCCGCCTGTTTAGCGCTGTTAGAGCCTTCCTTCTCTACAGCGCTGCCGGAGTCTCCCGCCTGTTCGGAGCTGCCAGTTTGCAAGGAGCTGCCAGTTTGCAAGGAGCTGCCAGTTTGCAAGGAGCTGCCAGTTTGCAAGGAGCTGCCAGTTTGCAAGGAGCTGCCAGTTTGCATAGAGCTGCCAGTTTGCATAGAGCTGCCAGTTAGCATAGAGCTGCCAGTTAGCATAGAGCTGCCAGTTAGCAAGGAGCTGCCAGTCAGCATGGAGCAGCCAGGGCCTCCAGTCAGCATGGAGCAGCCAGGGCCTCCAGTCAGCATGGAGCAGCCAGGGCCTCCAGTCAGCATGGAGCAGCCAGGGCCTCCAGTCAGCATGGAGCAGCCAGGGCCGCCAGTCAGCATGGAGCAGCCAGGGCCGCCAGTCAGCATGGAGCAGCCAGGGCCGCCAGTCAGCATGGAGCAGTCAGGGCCGCCAGTCAGCATGGAGCAGCCAGTCAGCATGGAGCAGCCAGAGCAGCCAGTCAGCATGGAGCAGCCAGAGCAGCCAGTCAGCATGGAGCAGCCAGAGCAGCCAGTCAGCATGGAGCAGCCAGAGCAGCCAGTCAGCATGGAGCAGCCAGAGCAGCCAGTCAGCATGGAGCAGCCAGAGCAGCCAGTCAGCATGGAGCAGCCAGAGCTGCCAGTCAGCATAGAGCAGCCAGTCAGCATGGAGCAGCCAGAGCTGCCAGTCAGCATGGAGCAGCCAGTCAGCATGAAGCAGCCAGAGCTGCCAGTCGACCAGACTCTTCCAGATCTGCCAGTCGACCAGACTCTTCCAGATCTGCCAGTCGACCAGACTCTTCCAGATCTGCCAGTCGACCAGACTCTTCCAGATCTGCCAGTCGACCAGACTCTTCCAGATCTGCCAGTCGACCAGACTCTTCCAGATCTGCCAGTCGACCTCTGCCAGTCGACCAGACTCTTCCAGATCTGCCAGTCGACCAGACTCTTCCAGATCTGCCAGTCGACCAGACTCTTCCAGATCTGCCAGTCGACCAGACTCTTCCAGATCTGCCAGTCAGCCAGACTCTTCCAGATCTGCCAGTCAGCCAGACTCTTCCAGATCTGCCAGTCAGCCAGACTCTTCCAGATCTGCCAGTCAGCCAGACTCTTCCAGATCTGCCAGTCAGCCAGACTCTTCCAGATCTGCCAGTCAGCCAGACTCTTCCAGATCTGCCAGTCAGCCAGACTCTTCCAGATCTGCCAGTCAGCCAGACTCTGCCAGATCTGCCAGTCAGCCAGACTCTGCCAGATCTGCCAGTCAGCCAGACTCTGCCAGATCTGCCAGTCAGCCAGACTCTGCCAGATCTGCCAGTCAGCCAGACTCTGCCAGATCTGCCAGTCAGCCAGGATCTGCCAGAACCGCCAGCCAGCCAGGATCTGCCGTATCCAACTACCTGCCTGAGCTTCCTCTCAGTGCTGAGCTTCCTCTCAGTGCTGAGCTTCCTTTCAGTGCTGAGCTACCCATCAGTCCCGAGCTACCTCTGTCCCGAGCTGTCATTTAGGAGGGTAACCTATCTAGGGACGCTAAGGAGGTGGACTAAGACTATTATGGAGTGGGGTCCACGTCCAGCGCCAGAGCCGCCACCGCGGACAGATGCCCACCCAGACCCTCCCCTATAGGTTCAGGTTTTGCGGCCGGAGTCCGCACCTTGGGGGGGGGGGGGGGGGGGTACTGTCACACCCTGACCATAGTTTACTTTGTATGTTTCTATGTTTTGGTTGGTCAGGGTGTGATCTGAGTGGGCATTCTATGTTACATGTCTAGTTTGTCCAGTTCTATGTTCGGCCTGATATGGTTCTCAATCAGAGGCAGGTGTTCGTTGGGAACCATATTTAGGTAGCCTGGGTTTCACTGTGTGTTTGTGGGTGATTGTTCCTGTCTATGTGTTTTCACCAGATAGGCTGTTTAGGTTTTCGTTACGTTCTTTATTTTTGTAGTGTTTGTATTGATTCGTGTTTTACGTTTGTTTATTAAAACATGGATCGAAATCTACACGCTGCATTTTGGTCCGACTCTCCTTCTCATATAGAAAACCGTTACATTACCTTGATGACAACTTTGCACACTCTTGATCAAATATCCCTTACACAGTCTGGAGGTGTGTTGGGTCCTTGTCCTGTTGAAAAACAAATGGTAGTCCCACTAAGCGCAAACCAGATGGGTTTGAGTATCGCTGCAGAATGCTGTGGTATCCATGCTGGTTAAGTGTGCCTCTAAATAAATCACTTACAGTGTCACCAGCAAAGCACCCCCACACCATCACACCACCTCCTCAATGCTTCATGGTGGGAACCACACATGCGGAGATAATCCATTTACTTACTCTGCATCTCTCAAAAACGCAGTCTCCTCTGAACATTTGATGTTGAGATGTGTCTGTTATTTGAACTCTGTGAAGCATTTATTTGGGCTGCAATTTCTGAGACTGGTAACTCTAATGAACTTATCTTCTGCAGCAGAGGTAACTCTGGGTCTTCCTTTCCTGTGGCGGTTCTCGTGAGAGCCAGCGCTTGATGGTTTTTGTGACTGCACAACTTTCAAAGTTCTTGAAATGTCCAGTATTGACTGACCTTCATGTCTTAAAGTAATGATGGACTGTCATTTCTCTTTGCTTATTTGAGCTGTTCTTGCCATAATATGTACTTGGTCTTTTACCAAATAGGGCTATCTTCTGTATACCACCACTACCTTGTAACAACACAGCTGACTGGCTAAAACGCATTAAGAAGTAAAGAAATAACACAAATGTACTTTTAACAAGGCACACCTGCTAATTTAAATGTTTTCCAGGTGAATACCTCATGAAGCTGGTTGAGAGAATGCCAAGAGTGTGCAAAGCTGTCATCAAGGCAAAGGGTGGCTACTTTGAAGAATCTCAAATATATTTTGATTTGTTTAACATTCATTTTGGTTACTACATGATTACATACATGTTATTTCGTAGTTTTGATGTCTTCACTATTATTCTACAATGTAGAACATAGTCAAATAAGAAAAACCCTTGAATGAGTCCATGTGTCCAAACTTTTGATTGGTACTGTATAAATATTGTTTTTATCCAGTCAGATGAACATTCCAAACAGCCTACCCGAAACTCGGAGGCCTACGCATGGTCCTAAAGCACATGTTGCCTCGTTTTGTATCACATCCCAATGGTAAAACTGGGGGAGGGACAAAAATGCCATTTCAGAATATGGGGGTGGGGGGGGGCATGTACCCTCCATCCCCAGTGAAACTTGCGCCCCTGTCCACTTCTATTCTCAGAATTGATAAACAGGACTATGACTCACAGGTGTAGCCTACGCATTAAAGATTAGGACAAACAGGAAAGCAGAAAACGGGAGAGGATGTAGGTACTTCAGACTCAGAGAACAACAGCTAGACGGTGTAGTTGATGCAAAGAAAAAGGTGTAATAGGAAATGAGTGAAGAAGGAGAGAGTTCATCTGTCCAATTGTCCCAGGGGACAAGCAGTTTGAAGGTGACTCTGCCTCCTGTCCTGTAGAGGGCGTTGTGTCTGTCACCCCCTGGGCTGAGCAAATCTGTTCATTCTTCCAAGTACTCCTCTCCTTGTGAGTCCCTGCCAACCCAGCCCACGACAGGATGGAACCCATTGCGCCACCTCTCCTCCGGTGATGTCACTTCCTGTCAGAGATCATCACATGTTATCTTAGGGGTCAGATGGACAGATGGTCAGCCATAGCATCTTACTTCAGCCCCTTGGTTGTGTTTAGAGTACCACTTCCATCGCTTTTAGATATGTCAAATAATGTAATATCTTTCCCTCTGAGGAATTGTTAAGTCATGGGCTTTGGGGCCAGCTGGCTTCTGACCTTTCACCCTCAGTATCTTCACATGCTGTTTGTCTTGCCCTATAAGGTGACTCTGATGTGAGTTACAGATGTCAACACTGGGTCAGAGGTCAGAGAGTTAGTATAGAGATCAAAGTGGCAAAGTTGGTGAATTATTCTAACTGGCCAAGTAGGAGCCCTTCAAGGTCAGTCAAGGTCAATGAGGGGTTTTGTTGCTTGTCTGATTTCAGATTTTTAACTTCAGGTTCAAATATAATGAATGGCAATCAGTTTCACAATCTTCTGGTACAGACAGATCGTTTGAAGAGCTTTTGAACCTGAAAAAAATCCATCACGTTCAATGCATTACTGAAGAATTAATTTAGTTGACAACAGCATGATAACAAAGTAAAGACCTTGCGTCCTCATTAAGGAAATCCAACGTGCTTACTTATCCAAAATAAAAAGTAAACTAAATAATTCAGGGTTCCTGGCTGGCAGAGGGAAAGTGGGGGACTATATTTTCACAAAACATGTTTTGCTCCTATTTCGCAGAAAGACTTCATATTTTTAGTGCCTTTTATCGTTCCCTCTGTGGGACTAGCCGTGGTACTTGTAGAAACAGATATAGTACATCTCATAAGGTGTTATGACACACAAGATGAATTAAAATATACACCCAAACAATTACATAAGGAATCTTTGACATACTGTATCATTTTACTCACAGTGTCGGCATAAGCCTGCACTTTCTGATGCACGCAGTGCAGCTGAGACATGCTGGTTGAGTGACTGATTGAGTTGTTAGAAAAAGTCTTTATTCCATGGATGTTTTTCCATAGCTGCCTAGTGTTGAGGAATATGAAACCACTGGATGTGGGCTTTGGTCTAGTGAGACATAAACATTTGGTGTACGGACTGTAAATCTGCATTTCTGGTGATGGCTTCTGTATTGCTCCTGTTTTAGCCCCCGCCATCACTACCACCACCTTCAAAACAGGGTTCTGAGGTCATACAGGTCTGAGTTTGATATGGCTAATGTACTGCAATTGTTGGAATTTGGGTGCGAGGAGTAAAGTAATATGGATGCAGTAGTGAAATAGTAACACCACTATTTTCATCACTTGTTTTGAACCATAGAATTTACATGAGGTTGAGCATCCCCAGCTGATTTCTATGTATAAATAAGACACTATAGTTTATGCATTTTGCTGATCGATTCCATTAGACAGTAAACATAGCGACTGTCTCAATAGAGTGGCCCCTCTGTTGTGGGTTTTACTTGCCACTCTGAGCCAGGGGGCTGTGGGTTGGTGTGTGTTGTCTGGCTGGCTCTTTAATGATGCCTCCTCCAGGGATCCACCGAGCCTTAGAGAGAGGAAAGGAGACGGGAGGGGAGAGGAGAGGGTTGGTTGGTTGGGTGACTCATCTTGACCCACTTAAAATGGTGAGGTGGGTAAGCTGGGATAATGCTGAAATATGGTAATACAGCCTGTTTCCTACTCATACAGATAGAAGGGACACGGAGTTTCCATTCTTCTAAAGTACACATTTTGAGGTGCAACTGACTCACAGCCATTCTCTTTTACAACCATTTCCTTCTAAATGGCTGAATGGTTCGAAATTGAAGACGTTCTTTCTTACCATTGGTTTTGCACATGACACTGTATGTCAGTGTATGTCTGAAGCATTCTTAAAGTTCCTAGAGGACCCTTGCTGATTTGGCCTGTCACTTCACTCTCCAAAAATAGGAATCCAAACGTAAACAGAAGAGAGACACGAAGGCAAGAGCAGAGCAAAGACCCTGTCAAGGTTCCACCTTACTGCTCTCGTCACTCGTCCAGAACCACTAATTGGGTTGTGGTAAAACCAGGGAGCAAAAACCATTACATTATAACACATAAACTGCCTCATGAGCACAATAATAATATAATATGGTGCATTTGGCAAATAGACCCCTTGACTTTTCCACATTTTGTTACGTTACAGCCTTATTCTAAAATGATTTTAAAAAATTAAAATAAATGCTCATCAATCTACACACACTACCCCACAATGACAAAGGGAAAACAGGTTTTTAGAAATGTTTGCAAATGTATACACAGTTAAAAAAAAACAGATACCTTATTTACATAGGTGTTCAGACCCTTTGCTATGTGACTTGGAATTGAGCTCAGGGGTATCCTGTTTCCATTGATCATCCTTGAGATGTTTCTACAACTTGATTGGAGACTAACCACCTGTGGTAAATTCAGCTCCGAGACAGGATTGTTTTCGAAGCACAGACCTTTACCAAAAAATGTATGCAGCATTGAAGGTCCCCAAGAACAAAGTGGCCTCCATCATTCTTAAATGGAAGAAGTTTGGAACCACCCGGACTATTCCTCGAGCTAGCCACCTGGACAAACTGAGCAATCGGGGAGAAGGGCCTTGGTCAGGTAGGTGATGGTCACTCTGACAGAGCTCCAGAGTTCCTCTGTGGAGATGGGAGAATCATCCTGAAGGACGACCGTCTCTGAAGCACTCCACCAATCAGGCCTTTATGGTAGAGTGGCCAGACGGATGACACTCCTCAGCAAAAGGCACATGACCGCCTGCTTTGAGTTTGCCAAAAGACACCTAAAGGACTGGATGCCAAGTATCACTTCTGGAGGAAACCTGGCACCCTCCTTACGGTGAAGCATGGTGGTGGCAGCATCAAGCTGTGGGGATGTTTTTCAGCGGCAGGGACTGGAAGACTAATCAGGATTGAGCAAAAGATGAACAGAGCAAAGTACAGTGAGATTCTCGATGAAAACCTGCTCTGGAGTGCTCAGGACCTCAGACTGGGGCGAAGGTTCACCTTCCAACAGGACAACGACCCTAAGCACACAGCCAAGAGGATGCAGGATTGGCTTCAGGACAAGTCTCTGAATGTACTTGAGGGGCCCAGCCAGAGCCTGGAATTGAACCCGATCAAACATCTTTGGAGAGACCTGAAAATAGCTGTGCAATGACGATGCACATCCAATCTAACAGAGAATGAGAGGATCTGCAGAGAAGAATGGGAGAAACTCCCCAAATACAGGTGTGCCAGCTTGTAGTGTCATACCCAAGGAGACTTGAGGCTGTAATCGCTACCAAAGGTGCTTCAACAAAGTACTGAGTAAGCGGTCTGAATAGTTATGTAAATGTGATACATTTGTTGCAAAACAATCTAAAAAATAGTTTTTGCTTTGTCATTATGGGGTATTGTGTGTAGATTGATGAGGGGGGAAAAAAATAATGTAATACCTTTTCTAATAAGGCTGTCACGTAACAAAATGTAGAAAAAGTCAAGTGAATACTTTCCGAATGCACTGTAAGTGTTGCTGGGAAATAAGATGGGAGAAATTATCATCATAGCTTGTGTGGTATCATATTCCATAAATAGTCTGCTTGCTAGAAGCCAGTCTGTGACCTGTCTGTATAGTGTCACACAGACTGTGGTAACAACCCTCAAAATGAGTCTGAGGTTTGCTTTGGCTTCCTCATACTGAACCGTTTCCCAGAAATACTTGATATATTAAATCGTTTTTTTATATTACTTTTCCCCATCCATTTAATGTGGTCTTTCAACGGTTTAGGGACATCGGAATGTTCTGGAGATTTTTTTTTGCAGTCAGAATTGATCTGACTCAACTCCGCACACTCTGTTTGTGTGTAAGTGAATATGTGTGATCGATGTGTATGAAAAAGAGATGAGGAGTTCATTGGATTCTCATGGGACTTAACGAGATAAGTAGATTTCATGAAGTGATTGATTATTTGATAGATTCTTGGGAAGACGCTTCAAGCAGTCTGTAGATCAGTGTTTTTACCTAGTACTAGACAGCTGATTTAAATGATCATCTCATCAACAAGGATAGATGGTGGATAAATGCTGTTTAACATTAGAAAAAAAAATCAGTTCCCGGTCTGCTTAAGTTGTGGCTCACCCATAGCTACCAACGCCATAGAAGCTGGGTCTGGTCTGCTTAGTTCTTTTTCCATCAGGAAAAAAAGAGCGAGGGAGATGTCTGGCTTCCTCTTCCGTCTCTGCATCAAGCTTTGGTTATTTGAATCAGGTGTGCAGTGCTGAGACAACATAACAAAAATGGTGCACCCTTTTGGGTCCCCAGGACCAGGATGTAAAAACACTGCTCTGCACACATGCGCAATAGCACAACAAACTAAACCTAACCTTAACTTCTAACCCTAACCTTAAACCTGACCCCAAAGCCTAAAATAACCTTTTTTAAGACGCAGACATTTTTGGCTAAACCATGTTCAAAAAGGGTTCTAAAATTGACTGTCTTCATGCTGATAATATCAGTACAATTATGATAACTTGATGGATGAAAAACATACAGTACAATGTTGCATTGTTCTAATGTATTTTCCCTTCTTAAATCTAAGTGATTCATATTCACAAGTATTTCACTTTTGATGTAAAGGTTGGGTGTCAGTTCCTGCCTGTTCCAGCACATTCCAACATATTTCTACCACTTTCTACTGACCTTTCAGGAACTCAACCTTTTAAAATATCCCCTTGAAGAAGCCAATTCACTGTAAAGGAATTCAGAGAGACCTGTGAATATTGATTTATCAAGGCGGGATATTGAGTGTGATACCTGAAGTCTACTTTAACCCTCAAGGTGCTGGTGTTACATTTGGGGGGGAAAGAATCCAGATGACGAGTGTTGTTGGCAATTTCCACCTATCATCTCCAAGACATGTTCAGACCAGCAGAACAGCTGGCCGGAGTGTTTACGGACATATTCAATCTCTCCCTATCCCAGTATCTTGTATGTTGTCCCCACTTTAAAATGTCCACCATTTTTCCTGTACCCAAGAAAGCGAAAAAACCTGAACTAAATGACTATCGCCCCATAGCACTCCCTTCTTTCATCGTGAAGTGATTTGAGAGGGTAGTTAAGTACCGGAGTGCCAAGTCTAGGACAAAAAGGCTTCTCAACAGTTTTTACCCCCAAGCCATAAGACTCCTGAACAGGTAACCCATGGACTATTTGCATTGTGTGCCTCCCCCAACCTCTCTTTTACGCTGCTGCTACTCTCTGTTTATCTTATATGCATAGTCACTTTAACTATACATCCATGTACATACTACCTCAATTGGCCCGACCAACCAGTGCTCCCGCACATTGGCTAACTGGGTTATCTGCATTGTGTCCCACCACCCACCAACCCCTCTTTTTACGCTTCTGCTACTCTCTGTTCATCATATATGCACAGTCACTTTAACGATACCTACATGTACATACTACCTCAATGAGCCTGACTAACAGGTGTCTGTATATAGCCTTGCTACTCTTTTTTCAAATGTCTTTCTACTGTTGTTTTATTTCTTTACCTACCTACCTACACACACACACACACACACACACACACACACACACACACACACACACACACACACACACACACACACACACACACACACACACACACACACACACACACACACACACACAGATAAGTCAGCTCAGACAGATCCAGCTGAGAGAAGCCCAGTTCATGAGCTCCATCAGCAGCAGATGGTAATTTACGATGGAAAAGGAATGTGCTTTTATAAAACAAATGTTAGTGAAACGAATTGTATCGCATCGTAACCAAATCACATTGATTCGTTCCTCTTATCAACCCGAATGTATCGTTCCTGTATCATATTGGAGCCCATGTATCTAGAAACGTATAGAACATTCTTGAAAGGGAAAGATGCACATCCCTACTGTCTTATGTGTGTGTATTGTTATTGCATTGCTAGCTATTACTGCACTGTTGGTTAGAAACGTAAGCATTTCACTGCACCTGCGATATCATCTGCAAATCTGTGTAAGCGACCAATAAACTTCGATTCGTTTTTCAGACAGGCGTAAGTTACTACTGTTCTCCCTCTGAATCCCTTGAAGTCTCTATTTGGAGGATGTGACAGTTTTGTCGAAGTGTGCTCATGTTAGTACCGTTCCTGATTGTGTAATGTCCCTGTGCTCGTGTCATCATTTGATCAAAGGAACAGACATGAGGAAGGACACTTCCTCCAACTCACAGTTTACTGTGACACTGCATGATATCACAGGAACACTCTCCTTTCCTGTGCCGTTCACCAGCTGCTCTGTTGGACTCCTCTATCTCTCTTTAGTTCAATATTATTTTTTACTCTTTAAAGATACAATAGTTGATTAAGTTAAAACATGTTAACCTGCAGGAATCACATTCGTACATGCCACAAATGAATGTGTATACACTGTAATTGCACTATGAACCTGTTACTGTCATAGATTAAGCTGACTAACCTATCATCCTACCTCACCTTAAAGACATGCTCCAGAACGTTGGCAACTACTAAGTATTAAACCTCCCGCTTTGGGCTGGGTGTGTCAATGTATATTTCATACAGTTTAAGTCGGAAGTTTACATACACTTAGATCGCCATTGTCGTCATTTTCAATTGAATTAATTGTTGGAAAATCCATCTATCTGGCATCCGTTTCTTCCAGTCTTCACCCGGATGTTGTTAATGTGGACATGGGCAGCCATTGATTTGCAAACGAGGAGCTATTGAATATACATCGCCCTGTAATCATTTTGATAGATTATAAACGTTTACTAATACCTAAAGTTGGATTACAAAAGGATTTCGAAGTGTTTTGTGAAAGTTTATCGTCGACTTTTTTAATTTTAAAAAATTACGCAGCGTTTAAAAACAATGTTTTTTTCTGAATGACACAGCTTCCATACAAAGCTATTTTGGGTATATATGGACCGATTTAAACGAAAAAAAGACCCAATAGTGATGTTTATGGGGCATATAGGAGTGCCAAGAAAGAAGCTCGTCAAAGGTAATGAATGTTTTATATTTTATTTCTGCGTTTTGTGCTGCGTCGGATAAGCAGAGTCTTTGTTTACGTCGCATTCAGGCATTTTCAGGTGGTGCATGCTATCAGATAATACCTTCTCATGCTTTCGCCGAAAAGCATTTTAAAAATCTGACTTGTTGGCTAGGTTCACAACGAGTGTAGCTTTAATTCAATACCCTGCTTGTGAATTTTGATCAAGGTTTGAGTTGTAACGAGTACATTTAGCATTTAGCGTAGCGCATTTGCATTTCCAGGTGTCTACTTGAGACATCTGCGTCTCAAGTATAGTCAAGAAGTTTTAAAACTTGTTTTTCAACCACTCCACAAATGTCTTGATAACAAACTATAGTTTTGACAAGTCGGTTAGGACATCTACTTTGTGCATGACAAAAGCAATTTTTCAAAAATAATTTTACAGACAGATTATTTGACTTATAATTCACTGTATCACAATTCCAGTTGGTCAGAAGTTTACATACACTAAGTTGACTGTGCCTTTAAACAGCTTGGAAAATTCCAGAATATGATGTTATGGTTTTTTTTGACATAATTTGAGTCACTTGGAGGTGTACCTGTGGATGTGTTTCAAGGACTACCTTCAAACTCAGTGCCTCTTTGCTTGACAATCATGGGAAAATCAGAAGAAATCTGCCAAGAAATCTGCCAAGATTATAGACCTCCACAAGTCTGGTTCATCCTTGGGAGCAATTTCTAAATGCCAGAAGGTACCATGT
The DNA here is from genome assembly GCF_045791955.1 of Oncorhynchus clarkii lewisi. Classification (NCBI taxonomy): domain Eukaryota; kingdom Metazoa; phylum Chordata; class Actinopteri; order Salmoniformes; family Salmonidae; genus Oncorhynchus; species Oncorhynchus clarkii. The sequence goes on from NC_092152.1 coordinate 57,338,148, forward strand.
TCATCTGTACAAAAAATAGTATGCAAGTATAAACACCATGGGACCACGCAGCAATCATACCGTTCAGGAAGGAGACGCGTTCGGACTCCTAGAGATTAATGTACTTTGGTGCGAAAAGTGCAAATCAATTCCAGAACAGCAAAGGACCTTGTGAAGATGCTGGAGGAAACAGGTACAAAAGTATCTAAATCCACAGTAAAACGAGCCCTATATTGACATAACCTGAAAGGCCTCTCAGCAAGGAAGAAGCCACTGCTCCAAAACCGCCATAAAAAAAGTCAGACTACGGTTTGCAACTGCACAAGGGGACAAAGATTGTACTTTTTGGAGAAATGTCCTCTGGTCTGATGAAACAAAAATAGAACTGTTTGACCATGATGACCATCGTCATGTTTGGAAGAAAAAGGGGGAGGCTTGCAAGCTGAAGAACACCATCCCAACCGTGAAGCACAGGGGTGGCAGCATTATGTTGTGGGGGTGCTTTGCTGCAGGAGGGACTGGTGCACTTCACAAAATAGATGGCATCATGAGGTAGGAAAATGATTTGGATATATTGAAAAAACATCTCGACATCAGTCAGGAAGTTAAAGCTTGGTCACAAATGGGTCTACCAAATGGACAATGACCCCAAGGATACTTCCAAAGTTGTGAAAATGGCTTAAGGGCCTCCTGGGCCATATACAGCGTTCCTCATTGAGTTCCCTAAATTCCTATCGGACCTTGTAGTCATAGCAGATAATATTCACATTTTTGGTGACTTTAATATTCATATGGAAAAGTCCACAGACCCACGTCAAAAGGTTTTCGGAGCCATCATCGACTCAGTGGGTTTTGTCCAACATGCCTATGGACCTACTCACTGTCACAGTCATACTCTGGACCTAGTTTTGTCCCATGGAATAAATGTTGTGGATCTTAATGTTTTTCCTCAATTGTTGCAATTGCAACAAATAATCTGCTCAGACCCCAACCAAGGAGCATCAAAAGTCATGCTATAAATTCACAGACAACACAAAGATTCGTTGATGCCCTTCCAGACTCCCTCTGCCTACCCAAGGACGTCAGAGGACAAAAATCAGTTAACCACCTAACTGAGGAACTCAATTTAACCTTGCACAATACCCTAGATGCAGTTGCACCCCTAAAAACTAAAAACATTTATCATAAGAAACTAGCTCCCTGGTATACAGAAAATACCCGAGCTCTGAAGCAAACTTCCAGACAATTGGAACGGAAATGGCGCCACACCGAACTGGAAGTCTTCCGACTAGCTTGGAAAGACAGTACCGTGCAGTATCGAAGAGCCCTCACTGCTGCTCGATCATTCTATTTTTCCAACTTAATTGAGGAAAATAAGAACAATCCCAAATGTATTTTTGATACTGTCGCAAAGCTAACTAAAAAGCAGCATTCCCCAAGTGAGGATGGCTTTCACTTCAGCAGTAATAAATTCATGAACTTCTTTGAGGAAAAGATCATGATTATTAGAAAGCAAATCCTTCAAATCAAAGCTCAGTTGTCCTGAGTCTGCACAACTCTGCCAGGACCTAGGATCAAGAGAGACACTCAAGTGTTGAAAATAATCATGGCCTTTAAACCTTCAAGCTGCATACTGGACCCTATTCCAACTAAACTACTGAAAGAGCTGCTTCCTGTGCTTGGCCCTCCTATGTTGAACATAATAAACGGCTCTCTATCCACCGGATGTGTACCAAACTCACTAAAAGTGGCAGTAATAAAACCTCTCTTGAAAAAGCCCAACCTTGACCCAGAAAATATAAAAAACTATCGGCCAATATCGAAACTTCCATTCCTCTCAAATATTTTAGAAAAGGCTGTTGCGCAGCAACTCACTGCCTTCCTGAAGACAAACAATGTATACGAAATGCTTCAGTCTGGTTTTAGACCCCATCATCGCACTGAGACTGCACTATGTAAAAATAAATAAATTTGATAAACAAAGTCAAGGTATTGGAGTGACTATCACAGAGCAAGGAGGACTACAAACCTGACACAATTACACCAGCTCTGTCAGGAGGAATGGGCCAAAATTAACCCAACTTATTGTGGGAAGTTTGTGGAAGGCAACCCGAAACGTTTGACCCAAGTTAAACAATTTAAAGGCAATGCTACCAAATACTAGTTGAGTGTATGTAAACTTCTGACCCACTGGGAATGTGATGAAAGAAATAAAAGCTGAAATAAATCATTCTCTCTACTATTATTCTGCCATTTCACATTCTGAAAATAAAGTGGTGATCCTAACTGACCTAAGACAGGGAATTTGAACTTGGACTAAATGTCAGGAATTGTGAAAAACTGAGTTGAAATGTACTTGGCTAAGGTGCATGTAAACTTCTGACTTCAACTGTACATGCATAATCTATGAGCAGAATTACCGTTTTAACTCAAAAAGTCCCTAGCTTTTCTGTAAGCTGTGCTGCCCCATTTTCCCTACATGTCCCCCCACGTGGGCCAGACCCCTAGCAAGTCAAGTTCTAGCCAATGAGCTTCAGCCCCTGCCATTTGAGTGACAGCTAGCAAGATGCATACACAGCAGAGCAAGAGAGCATTGACATAGTGTACATATCTGCACATGTGTCATAGTAGCAATTTATAGAGACCACTTTTGGCTCGTGAGCGCTACTTTCAGAACTACTGGCTAAACGGTATACAAAAGCACTGGAGAATCTCTTTCATCTTTGGAGACAGCCTCCTCGTACTTACAACAGACTGTGCCCAGGCGGCCTGTGACGAGCCTTTACTGATAATTGTCACTTCCTCTCTCTCTCTCTCTCTGCCTGCCTTTTTAACTGTCTTGGACCCCTGGTGTGTTATCTGTTCGAAATTTCAATGGAATGTGCAGAATATGTTATCACTTTACCCTTCTGCCTGGCCCTGTCTTTTTCCCTCTGTCCATCTGGTCCCCATAACCATACAGGGTGGACCCGGAACAAGGAGAGGAGCAGCACAATGGAAGACTGAAGAGAAAAATAGACTTGGAGAAATGAGAATAAAGTGAAGGGTCAAATCCATAAGAGACCAAATAGAAACAATAAGAAGTGAAGTAAGGACATGAGACAGTCCGAGCCAATGCTTGAACTGTTGTATGGAGATGTGAACGTTGGATGCTGAAGCCTGTGTTTTTAGGGCATTCTGAGTAATGTGGGAGAGAGAGGAGAGAGCAGGAGGCAGAGCGAGAGAGAGAGACCCTGCCAGCTCAGGGGAGAAGGGAGTTCGGTTGGCTCTCGGTGGACATCAGGACGGCCCCACCATCCCTGACTCCTGTCTGTCATTCAGAGTGATGGGGGCTCAGTAGTCATGACCCTGTCCTTTAACACTGTATCAGGGGCCCCAGCTTCTGCATACCATGGCTTTGCATCTTGACTGGTCATGGCCAGAGCTCATAATGGCATATCTCATTACAATTTTGGCAATGAAACTAAAAAATATGGGTCATAGACGTGATAGTAACTCTGAATTCATGGAACTATTATAGCTTTGTGCGGTGTTGTTTAAAATGCTATCCCCTTCTACGACCTACTATACCTTTAAGCAAATATTTACTGTTCAATTAAATGGCAATATGATGGCTTAAATACCATGTATTTAAAATGTATGTGATTACATCTATTTTTATCACACCAATATATTTTCATATAATGGTGTTGGAGGGGATGGCTGCTGTTTTAAGGGCTCCTAACCAACTGTGTTATTCTGTTCCCCCCCCCCCCCCCCATTGTTTGTACATAATGTTTCTGCCACAGTCTCTTATGAACTGAAGGAGTTTCTGGACATCAGAACAGCAATTACTCACCTCGGACTGGACACTTTTTTTTTGTAAATGAATCAGAGGCAAAAGATTTACGGCTTCTCCCGGACCAGGCCAAAATCCCCATCATTCGCATGAAGAGAAAACACTGATACATTGGCCGCAGATCCGGGTGCTTGGTGAGAATTCGTCAGTGAGTGGATAATTCGCCTTTACAACCCATCCTACTGGCTGTCATGACTGTCCACGAGAATCCAAATAAGTCAGATCAGGTTTGCAATGAATAACTTCAATCAGACCCCTCTCACTCGCAGAGGGGGGAGGAAAGACGGGATTAACAACTTACATCCTGTCGTAAATCAAGGGGAGAAGATTCAGGTCTCCCTTTCCAATATTAACTAAAGGAATGTCCTTTGTTTCAAGATATTTTTCCCGCTGAAACTCTAATACGTTCAAAAGCGAATATTGGAACAATATTTCTAACATAGAACGTGGGGAATGGTCAGAGGCGATCTATAGAACACTAATGTCATTTTGTTTGTTATTTTGTGATGTCATTAAAAATGTTATGAAGGAAATACTTTAACTTGGAAAGTATACCCACTACATGTAAGAAGTTTCCATACTATGTGTTGTGCATGTAATATTAACAATTATGAAAGTGTTTTTGGTAAAAGAGGGATGTGATTTGAGAAACTATAAGACAATTGTTTTACATAAGTTTGTACAAGTGACAAGTCACGCCCCCGAGTGAGGTCAGAGATCATGTTAGCCTGACGGAACTGCCCCTTTCGAACAAACTGTATAAATGAGTGAGTAAAGAAATTAACATACTAGACCAGAAAAGCATTAAACTACCGCTGCACGTTTAAAATGGTTTGAACTTTGAATATCAACACGAGATAGAGACGATAAACTCACCTCCCGGAAAATCACTGGTATGGATGATTAGCTGTCCTAAGTAAAATATCCTTGAAAGCGAATTTAAGTAGGATCATTATACTACTCTGCTCAAGCCACCGTATTAAGCTACTCTCATCACCCAACTGGGAACAGTCGACACGGCTGGCTAGCCTATCTTAAAAAAAGCATATTCAAGAGCGAATGGAAGGAAAATAAACTCCGTAGTTCTGTTCAGGACTACACGACAAGTCACCGGATACAGGACAACTACAGAGAAGAACATAAGTAGAAGACTTGTTTGAACCCTGTTGGACAATCAGAGCCTTACAAGAGTGCAGCAAAAAAGGCCCAACTCCCTTTCCAAGGCAGCTCTGTACACCGAAAGAGATCTGGCGTACCAAGGCATTTCATGTAAATACGTCAATGATTTCTTGCTCAAAGCATGTGGCAGTTCTTGTGCAATATGGTTACTGTAAGTGAGAGTAGTTTCTGAAAGTACCCATGTTAAGTGCCTCTGTCCCTCTATCTCCCTCTCCATCTCTTTTGTAACAAGCAGCCACGTTGTTGTGGCTTTGTTGCCGCTAGGGACATTGCCGCTAGGGACCTGTTTTTAATGTATTAAGTGTGTATGTTTATCCTGTGTTGTCATTTAATTAGCTAGTAAATAAATAATTAAACCAATTTGTGTAGTACTGTCACGTCTACTCCTGCTCCTCCCCTCCGGCGTTCGGCGTAACCAGTGTAGTAACCACCGGTCCTGAGATCCATCATTATGCACACCTGGCATAAATTGTTATGCGCACCTGGGCGTCATCATCAAGCACACATGGACTCCATTACCTCACTTATTACCTCCCCTATATCTGGCACTCCCTTAGGTTCTTTCCCAAGTTAATATTGTTTATGTGTTTATTGTCTATATGCTACTCGTGTTTGTTATAGTTTTTTTTATGTTATAGTTTTTTAATTAAGCCACTCAACAAATACATCATACCAGATACATCCAACAGATTCCCATTCAGAGCGACACACAGAAGCATCCAGGGTCAATTACCTGCTCAAGGGCATGTTGACTGATCTACCACCAGGCCAAAAAACGTGAACCCGAATCCCCCAAGATCCCCCCCCCCCCTCCACAGTTCCCCAATAGCTGTCCCTCAACCATTCGAGACCCCTCCCACAGTCCCCCCCCCCAGGAAGAAAGATAAAAAATAAAAAATGCAATTACATTCCCCACCCCCAAGAACCCACAAATGCACCAACAACCAAGAGAATGAACTAAAGAGAAAAACAAAAAGACAGAAGAAAACAGCAAACAGCAAACAACAATGCAAAAAACAATAATAAAACAAAATAATACATTTTAAACAAAGGACATCAAGGACAACTAAAATCATAACAGCTATAGTTATAGTGTTCGATGTTCTGTTTATTATAAAACTAACCACTTGCACTTGCTTTCCGACTCCCAGCATATACTTTACAGAATACTGACTCCAATAATGGAAGCAGCAGGAAAAACAGAAAAGCTCCCAGACGGTCGACGAGCAGGGATATCTTCTACGTCAATACCATGACCAGCTGGCACAACTGGGGACGGCTATAGAGGAGGCTCTTCACAGTGTGCAGCATCTTGAACATGCCCAGGAAGCGTTGTCATCAACTAGCAGAGGATACCCTACAACCAGTTGACCCAGTGAGCCGCTCAGGTCAGCGATGCTTGTTTGTCCCTACCGGATAAATATGACAGTACCCCATCTACAGTTGAAGTCGGAAGTTTACATACACCTTAGCCGAATTCATTTAAACTCTGTTTTGCACAATTCCTGACATTTAATCCCAGTAAAAATTCCCTGTCTTAGGTCCATTAGGATCACCACTTTATTTTAAGAACGTGAAATGGCAGAATAATAGTAGAGAGAATGATTTATTTCAGCTTTGATTTCTTTCCCACGATAAATTGGGTGAATTGTGGCCCATTTCTCCTGACAGAGCTGGTGTAACTGAGTCAGGTTTGTAGGCCTCCTTGCTTGCACACACTTTTTCAGTTTTGCCTACAAATTTTCTATAGATTTGAGGTCAGGGCTTTGTGATGGCCACTCCAAAATCCTTGACTTTGTTGTCCTTAAGCCATTTTGCCACAAATTTGGAAGCATGCTTGGGGTCATTGTCCATTTGAAAGACCCATTTGCGACCAAGCTTTAAATTCCTGACTGATGTCTTGAGACAGTGCTTCAATATATCCACATAATTTTCCTCCCTCATGATGCCATCTATTTTGTGAATTAAACCAGTCCCTCCTGCATCAAAGCACTCCCACAACATGATGCTTCCACCCCTGTGCTTCACGGTTGGGATGCTGTTCTTTGGCTTGCAAGCCTCCCCTTTCTTTCTCCAAACATAACGATGGTCATTATGGTCAAAAAGTTATATTTTTGTTTCATCAGACCAGAGGACATTTCTCCAAAAAAGTACGATCTTTGTCCCCATGTGCAGTTGCAAACCGTAGTCTGGCGCTTTTATGGCAGTTTTGGAGCAGTGGCTTCTTCCTTGCTGAGAGGCCTTTCAGGTTGTCGATATAGTACTCGTTTTAATGTGGATATAGATATTTTTGTACCTGCTTCCTCCAGCATCTTCACAAGATCCTTTGCTGTTGTTCTGGGATTGATTTACACTTTTCGCACCAAAGTACGTTAATCTCTAGGAGACAGAACGCGTCTCCTTCCTGAGCAGTATGATGGCTGCGTGTTCCCATGGTGTTTATACTTGCATACTATTGTTTATACAGATGAACGTGGTACCTTCAGGCATTTGGAAAATGCTCCCAAGGATGAACCAGACTTGTGGAGGTCTACAATTTTTTTCGGAGGTCTTGGCTTATTACTTTAGGTTTTCCCATGATGTCAAGCTAAGAAACACTACGTTTGAAGGTAGGCCTTGAAATACATCCATAGGTACACCTCCAATTGAGTCAAATAGTGTCAATTAGCCTATCAGAAGCTGCTAAAGACATGCCTTCATTTTCTGGAATATTCCAGGCTGTTTAAAGGCCCAGTCAACTTAGTGTATGTAAACTTCTGACCCACTGGAATTGTGATCAGTGAATTTTAAGTCAAATAATCTGTCTGTAAACAATTGTTGGAAAAACGTGTGTCATGCACAAAGAAGATGTCCTAACCGACTTGCCAAAACTTTAGTTTGTTATCAAGAAATTTGTGGAGTGGTTGAAAAACGAGTTTTAATGACTCCGACCTGAGTGTATGTAAACTTCCGACTTCAACTGTAAATAACAAAGTCAATGGATAGATGGGACCAGGGACGCTGAGGCATGGGAAGTGAAAGGAGTTTCCCTGCTGGAGGGGGGAATTTGGTTTGGGCAAATCCCCCCCCCCCTCCCTTAGTTTCTTTCCCCATTCAGTATTGTTTGTGTTTCTTTTGTATACACTACTCGTGTGTGTTATATTGTTATAAACTCACCACCTGCACTTGCTTTCCAACTCGCAGTGTATAATTTACAGGTACTGAATCATAAGTAAGACTCTGGTTTTTGCAGATGCAAGGAGGTTACGACAGTTCAGAATGATGACATGATAAGAGGTTATGATTAATAAATTGACTGTTTATAGATGTGATAGGTTAAGACATTTTAGAGTTTCATTCAGAAGATGGTAACTCTTTAAAGAACAGAACCGCTCTCGTGGTGTCCCTGATCCTAATGAGTTACATGATTAATTTAATTGGGTAACAATTAAACATAGTTAGGTCATTAGATAACAGTCTTCAGATTAATGTTAGTATCAAGTCACAATGGTGAATGCGCAATCACTGGAGAATAAACTGGATGAGCTCCGTTCGAGACTCTCCTACCAATGGCACATTAACTGTAATATATTATGTTTCACTGAGTCGTGGCTGAATGAGGACATAGATAATATAGAGTTGGCTGGGTTTTCCGTGCATTATCAAGACAGAACAGCAACCTCCGGTAAGACGAAGGGTGGTGGTCTTTGTCAATAACAGTGCAATCTCTAAAATTAAGGAAGGTTTTGCTCACCTGAGGTAAAGTACCTCATGAAAAGCTGTAGACCATAATATTTATCAAGACTTTTAATCTATTTTTCATCTATTTGTCTATTTGTCTATTTACCATCACTAACTGACGCAGGCACTAAGATCACACTCAACGAGCTGTCATAAGCGAAAAAGAGAATGCTCAAGTAGAAGCGATGCTCGTAGTGGGCAGGGACTTTAATTCAGGGAAACTTAAATCCATTTGATCTAATTGCTACCAGCATATCACATGTGCAACCAGAGGAACACAAACTATAGACCACCTTTACTCCACACACAGAGATGCGTACAAAGCTCGCCCTCCATTGGCAAATCTGAAACATTTCCCTCTGCAACTGGATCCTGGACTTCCTGACAGGCCGCCCCCAGGTGGTAAGGGTAGGCAACAACACAACTGCCATGCTGATCCTCAAGACGGGGGCCCCTCAGGGTTGCGTGTTTAATCCCTTCCTGTACTCCCTGTTCACCCATGACTGCGTGGCCACGCACGACTCCAACACCATTATTATGTTTTCCCGACGACACAACGGTGTTAGGCCTGATCACTGACAACGATGAGACGGCCTATAGGGAAGAGGTCAGAGACCTGGCAGTGTGGTGTCAGGACAACAACCTCTCCCTCAACGTCAGCAAGACAAAGGAGCTGATTGTGGACTACAGTAAAAGAAGGGTCGAGCACACCACCATTCACATTGACGGGGCTATAGTGGAGCGGGTGTCCTTGGTGTCCACATCACTAGCAAACTATCATGGTCCAAAAACACAAAGACAGTCATGAAGCGGGCACGACAACTCCTATTCCCTCTCAGGACACTGAAGAATGTTGACATGGTTCCTCAGATCCTCAAAAAGTTCAACAACTGCACCATCATGAGCATCCTGACTGGTTGCATCACCGCTTGGTATGGCAACTGCAAGGCATCCAACTGCAAGGCGCTACAGAAGGTAGTGCGTACGGCCCAGTACATCACTGGGGCCAAGCTTCCTGCTATCCAGGACCTTGGTACGAGGCGGTGTCAGAGGGAGGCCCTAAAAATGGTCAAAAACTCCAGTCACCCAACTCATAGACTGTTCTCTCTGCTACCTTGTGGCAAGTGGTACCGGAATTCCAAGTCTAGGTCCAAAAGGCTCCTTAACACCTTCTATCCCCAAGCCATAAAACTGCTAAACAGTTCATCGAATGGCTACATGTACTATTTGCATTGACCCCCTTTTTTTTACGCTGCTGCTACTCGCTGTTTATTATCTATTTATAGTCACTTTACCCCTGCCTATATGTACATGTTACCTCAATTACCTCGACTATCCTCTACCCCACACATTTACTCGGTACAGGTACCCCCTTCACATTGACTCGGTACAGGTACCCCATTACCCCCATGTATAAAGCTTCATTGTTATTGTTATTGTGTTTCTTTTTTTAAAATATACATGACCCCCCCCCTCCAAAATTGTCTTACTTAAAAAAAAAACTGCATTGTTGGTTAAGGGCTTATAAGTAAGCATTTCACTGTTGTATTCGGCACATGTGACAAATAGGCGAGAGACCAAAGCCATTACCTCAATGTCAATGAATGAGGCACAGGGAATGAGTGGAACATGATTTATCGTTTGACTGTGTGGATATGCCCGAAAAAAAATTCTCTATCCAAGAACGGATGAGATGATTATAATATAGTTAGTTATGCAGTGGTCTGCATATTAACTCAGATATTACACTGTAGACTAATTAATCAAGGTTTAACGACCAGTTTACAAACGGGTTTGTCACAGACAGCATATTTTTGTTTGTTTAGGTTTAATAATCCAAAAGGCTATTCGAGGCTCCATTGGTTTTTATATCAAACATAATAGAAAGCATGTTTGTTGATCCTGTAGTGTTGTGTAATAGCCATAATGTGTGAAACGCTCTAATGAATTGAACCACAATTGAGGCATCACAAAGCATTTCCCCTGTGCACAGGCGCATTCGGCATGCGTCTCCGCTATCGCATTGAAATGTTTGATGGGCTAGTGTGTCTGTCTGTCTGTCTGTCTGCGTGTGTGTGTGCGTGTGTGTGTGTATGCGCATGCACCCCCGCGGTTAACCCCTCCCCCCAAACACCACCTCCATGTGACAAGAGAGCTGTCCGGCCCCTTTCGATTCCCATAGATCGAATTACTGGCTCTGCTCAATCCGCAGCACAGCCCACTGCCTCTTCTTCTCCAATCACCGGTAACCTCGCGCTCCCCGGGTATGCCTACTCACCAACCTACTGTCTCACATTTTGATACATCACTCCGGAGCTATTACCTCTCATCAACCCAACTCGATTTTTCCTCGCTATCCGAAGATGAGAGTGTACATCGCGGTGCCCTCTGCATGCTTTACCTCCTAACTCGGGCTCTAGACCCGCAGCTGGGACCAGAGAGAGAGTAACCTCTCTCTTCTCTCATCATCACTCGCTTGGTGTTCTACGGACACGGGGAGCGAGCCGACAGTCGACCACAATAATTGTACCGTATTTGTGTATCATTTCTCTTTCTCGTCCTCATCCTGTCTTTCACGCTGGGCACAGACAGGGAAGGAGAGAAGACCAAGGCTTCGCAATCGCTATTTCTACCGTGGAAATACATTTGGTGGGGTTTTGTGCCCTGTCCGTATTTGGTGAACCCTGGATTTAGTGAACATGGAGACGGTGGAGAAGGAGTGCGGGGCGTTAGGTGGACTATTCCAGGCGATTGTCAATGATATGAAGGTAGGTCGGGCATAATTATGACCGAAATGTTTTGTTTGTTTGTTGCCTGCATTTGTGAGCTGCTTGTTTTCACCCTCGAGGACATGGAACCGTTATTCTGTTACAGTGCGTCGAAAGGCTACCTACCTGACAGTGACTATCCCCCAGCAAGGTTTGCGCATTCTGTCGCGTCATTGCTTTGGAAATGTTGCTTTGACAGCTACTATAATTGAATCCAATTGCTCGATCACCATTGCATGTGCTTTGTGTGTGTCAGAGCGTTGGTTTACTCTGCATAGATCAGGTTAAACCTACTGTGTGTTAGGGTAAGCATGTGCATTCGAACACGATATGGATTATAACCATATGGATAATTTATGATTTAATAAATGTGTATGTATTCGGCTTTTATTAACACAAAATAAATGAATGTTAAGCTGTCAGATTTAACCATGCCATTTTCACATGTCCCATGCTTCTTTTTTTTTGTTTTGCGTGCCGGTAATAAAAACCGCTGTTATAAGCTCTCCCGTTTTTTAGAAAGCAGCACCATTGATTTTCTGCCAAGCTGATTTTTTTTTAAAGAGACCGTGTGAGGTAAGCATGAGCTCCTCGAAAGCCATCACGCGTCCAGCAGTGCACACCGCTGTGCATGTCTGAATGGCCCATGGTTTCGGCCGAGCCTGCTGTATGGTCTGGCCTTCTTCTCTGGTTAGAGCAGCGATGATCCAGATGAGAAGACAGCAAGCCAGAAGGTCAGCACTGCTCTTGTCCAGGTGGTCTGGTCTCAGACAGACGTTTCCACATTTCCCCTGAGCAGCAACCTGGGAATCCTAGTGTAAATCAAGTTCAAGGCCTGGATTATCTGGAGAGAGGAAAGCAGGGAAGCAGGAAACCCCTCTTCCTGTTGGAGGGTTTTCTCCCCACCCACCCAACCTCGGGGACCTTGACAGGAGAAGATAGGAGAGGAGAAGATAGAAGAGAGGAGAAGATAGAAGAGTAGAGAGGAGGGGAGAGGAGAGGAGTAGAGAGGAGTAGAGGGGAGGGGAAGGGGGGAGGGGATGGGAGGGGAGAGAAGTAGAGAGGGGCAGAGAAGAGAAGAGAGGAGTAGGAGGTAGGGCAGTGATGGGTGGAGATGCATCAAAAGTAGCGGGACTAGAACTGCTGATCTGTACAGGAAGTGGACAGGCTAATAATCAGTCCCATCAGCTTCCCCTCAGAGCAGAGCGGCTTATGCTTCTGGACTGTCTCTTATCTTGTGTGGCATTGCAGTATGGATACTGAGACCAAACCCATCAGACCAGGTCCTACTAACATTAGCGTGATCCTTGGAGTCAAAATATACCTTCCTGGTAATATAGGTGTAATTGATCGGAAAACATGTGTGCAGGAATGGTTGGCACAGTAAACACGTGAAGTAAGATACTATTTGAGTTGGGTAGTGGTAACAGTGGTATTTAAGGAGTTGGTACTACTGACTATAGTTCCCAGTACTGACTACTGAATGTAACTCTCCTGCTCTAGTTAGTATTGTGTACCCCACTAAGTGGTGGCGGGCCCAGTGTCCTTCACAGTTGTGGAGTGACCTTCTCAGCTTGTAAATCCGGAAGGAGCGTGTTGAGTATGTGCTTAGTCACAGCAATGTAGTACCTTACATAGCAGGCACACACACACACACTCAAACATACACATTCACAAACTATATACACACTCCGAGTGGAGTGTATAAACGCAGTTGCTCACAATATCTAGCCCACACACAGGCTATATTATCTTGCCACTGTTAGACACTGGCGAATCACTTAGTGTACTTGTCACGGCAGTGAGTGTCTCAGTGTTACTTAGAGATCATGTGTTGTCTGGAGCCAGAGCAGCGCGTACAGTTAAATCATTACACAGTGTCCTGGGGCCAGCACTCACATTGAGCTGTGTTCACTAACGTCAGACATCAGAGATGTAAAAAAAAAGAAAAAGGCTCTAGTTACAGGGGAAACAAGGTTTTAAAATCATTTCAGCGTTGTTAAGACTGCTTTACTGATGTGGAATTAGTTTGGAATGATGAAAAGTGGGAATAAAAGGGGGAGGGAGAAGTACACTGTGGTAAGAGAGATTGAGATGGATCTGTATTTACTTGGTCATTTCTTTGACATTAAAGGCGGCGGAAAACAGTAAAGTCCCCCTCCTATCATGGGAGTGGGTGAGTTCCAGGGGAAGTATTGTTTTGGGAAACATTTCAGCAGCATTGTGGAGGCGATAGGATCAGCAGCCTGTGGGTTTGGTGCTTTCTTTGGGCTGGAGATAGTGAGATCACGTCCTGTGGGCCTTGTTTATGTAGCCTACTGTACACGCACAGGGCCTCCACCGCTCTAGCCATGAAGTCAGCGGCTTTCCATAAATACCGTGGCGACCATCCGTGACGAGAGACGCAGAGAGAGAGAGAGAATGCGAGGGTGTGAGCTAGTGAGGCAGAGTCCTGTTGATCGTTCTGTAGTCGCTGTAAGGGGATAGCTTTCCTCTCACTTTCTTTTCTTCATCCTTCTTCTTTTCTGGTTGTAATGAATAGCCCACCTGGTTGGTCAGTGGCAGTGTTGGGGTATTTTTAGCAGTAATACTGTCCCCTGCCAGGAACTTCATTTTAGAGTAAATATGGAGGGTATTTAGTCCAGTCTTCTCCCAATCCTCCCTCAGACCCAGGAGATGCTTTAAATGCTCTTTAATCAAACCCAGAGAATGTCATGCTTTCTTATTATCCTCCCTGCCGATAGGTCCACGGATCGAAGGATGTTGGGAATGCACCAATGGACTTCCTCTGCTCTTGGTTTTTTAACGTTGCTAGCTCTTTGAAGTGATGGCCGCCAGCCAAGCGGCCTCCACTGCCCTCCGTATTGTGTTCAGCTGCCCGGCAGGTATCCTCTCTGACACACTTCAGGGGAACTGTGGGGAGCTGTGCTGCTCTGGATGTGTGAACAGGGCCAGCCAGTTACACAACATGTTTGGTCAGGGAGCCAATGATGTGTCTTTATTAGTCAGCCTTCCTCAAGCCACGGTGTAACCAGATCATCGTCTGACCCTTAACCCCTGACCCCACAGTGTCAGTCGTGTTGTCTTCCTCTCTGTCAGCTAGAGAAATAAAAAACACTGAGGCAATCATCTCTCCAGGGTGAGGGTACAACTTGGTTAGGAAACAAGGTTCTGACTCTACAGTAACTATAACCTGTTTCCCATAGACCGGCTTTCTCCTAAGAGAAACCATGCTCTAATCAGCATTCTGCTTCCACAGTTTTGGTTTGGGTGAGATGAGCTTTTGGGGAGCATTTGTTTTGCCTTTGCGGAAATGGCCTTCCAATGAACTGGCATCCATTAGATGGCCTTCCAATGAAGGCCATCTCTGAGCTGACCCTCATGATCTCATGTTGGAACCATAATTCAGTGAAATACACTTCATCCCGTAAAGAATCCTAATTAGGACCTCTGAATACACAAGTACTTGCGGACTGATAGTGGAGTGTAGGCCTATCACTTTGCTAGTGAGCAGGCTATGTATGTCAACCCATCTTGGACTTGTATGTAGTATTGGTTGGCCATGTCTAGCCCTGTTCTCTTCCCCTTCACCTATCAAAAGCACCATCAATATTTCATGTGTGAGATGCTTTTGGCTCAGAGTGATTCAGAGAGAGTAGAGCTCTGACCCACTTACAGCCTGGTCCCTGGTAGAGACTCTGCTCTCTCCAGCCAGGCCTGGCAGCTATTTCATCCCATGGTTTGGGGCCTTTTGGGTGGGTGGTCAACAGGGGATGTAGCCCTACCTCTTCCCCCTTACTGAGTCCTCTGGCTGGGTGGGGGGTTAGCAACACGTGTTGTATCCCCACTGTAGATTCCTGTCCTGTTAATGATGTCTGTTTTGTGAGGGACTGATGGTCCGTGTCCTGGTAATTGGACTGTGTGGGTGGAGCTGGTGCCCAGCATCTCAATTGATAGTGATCTCAGGACAGGCATCTAGGCCACTGTCCTCATCACGCAGGGTGGGACGTGGGTCTACTAGATAGGGGTGTAATGCTACACCTCAGTTCGGTTCGCACTGTGAACCCGATTAAATACCTAAAATGTGTTTTTTTTACAAAAATAAACATGCTGAGTTGTATGCCATTGCCTCTTGAGTAAATCTGAGCTGAAAAAATGTTGTAGGCTTTTCTGTTAAAACAACTAGAGCCTATATGCACGTTGTAATCAAAATTTGAATCTTAACTGGCGAATTTCATGCTATCCTTTTGTGAGGAGCAGCTGGGAACTAGTTCTGTATGATGGTGAGTGGTAGGGTCGATAAACCAGAATTGGAAGATACTCCATCGTTCAAATCCCCAGTTTGGCTGAAGATTTTGGTTTCACAGTAGATTACAATGGCGATGGACAGAGAGTTGTGGATAAAACATTAACAGTATGTGGCCACTGCTTAACGAGAATAGCCAATGCAGGCGTGTGTAGCTTGTTGTTGTCGGCCAATCACAAGTCATCAACGCCGGACTACAGTCATGGAGCCTCCGTGTGTGGCAAAGCAAGTTAAGAGATTATCAACAGTCGTGGCCAAATGTTTTGAGAATGACACAAATATACATTTTCACAAAGTCTGCTTCCTCAGTGTCTTTAGATATTTTTGTCAGATGTTACTATGGAATAGTGAAGTATAATTACAAGCATTTCATAAATGTCAAAGGCTTTTATTGACAATTACATTAAGTTGACGCAAAGAGTCAATATTTGCAGTGTTGACTCTTCTTTTTCAAGACCTTTGCAATCCGCCCTGGCATGCTGTCAATTAACTTCTGGGCCACATCCTGACTGATGGCAGCCCATTCTTGCATAATCAATGCTTGGAGTTTGTCAGAATTTGTGGGGTTTTGTTTGTCCACCCACCTCTTGAGGATTGACCACAAGTTCTCAATGGAATTAAGGTATGGGGAGTATCCTGGCCATGGACCCAAAATATCGATGTTTTGTTCCCCAAGCCACTTAGTTATCACTTTTACCTTATGACAAGGTGCTCCATCATGCTGGAAAAGGCATTGTTTGTCACCAAACTGTTATTGGATGGTTGGGAGAAGTTGCTCTCAGAGGATGTGTTGGTACCATTCTTTATTCATGGCTGTGTTCTGAGGCAAAATTGTGAGTGAGCCCACTCCCTTGGCTGAGAAGCAACCCCACACATGAATGGTCTCAGGATGCTTTACTGTTGGCATGACACAGGACTGATGGTAGCGCTCACCTTGTCTTCTCCAGACAAGCTTTTTTCCGGATGCCCCAAACAATCAGAAAGGGGATTCATTAGAGAAAATGACTTTACCCCAGTCCTCAGCAGTCCAATCCCTGTACCTTTTGCAGAATATCAGTATGTCTGGAGAGAAGGGGCTTCTTTGCTGCCGTTCTTGACACCAGGCCATCCTCCAAAAGTCTTCACCTCACTGTGCATGCTGATGCACTCACACCTGCCTGCTGCCATTCCTGAGCAAGCTTTGTATTGGTGGTGCCCTGATCCCGCAGCTGAATCAACTTTAGGAGACGGTCCTGGTGCTTGCTGGACTTTCAATTGAACCGCTCTGCTTGACGTTCTTGATGATCCGATATTTGGTGGATTTAGGTGCAATCTTACTGGCAGCAATATCCTTGCTTGTGAAGCCCTTTTTGTGCAAAGCAATGATGATGGCATGTGTTTCCTTGCAGGTTACATATTTGACAGAGGAAGAACAATGATTCCAAGCACCACCCTCCTTTTGAAGCTTCCAGCCTGTTATTCAAACTCAATCAGCATGACAGAGTGATCTCCGGCCTTGTCCTCTTCAACACCCACACCTGTGTTAACGAGAGAATCACTGACATGATGTTAGCTTGTCCTTTTGTGGCAGGGCTGAAATGCAGTGGAAATGTTATTTTGGGATTCAGTTCATTTGCATGGCAAATAGGGACTTTGCAATTAATTGCAATTCATCTGATCACTCTTCATAACATTCTGGAGTATATGCAAATTGCCATCATACAAACTGAGGCAGCAAACTTTGTGAAAATTAATATTTGTGTCATTCTCAAAACTTTTGGCCACGACTGTACTAAATGGATGATGGAATTAAATGATGGAATTAAAAGTTAAATTAGAAATACAGTATATGTTACAATGACCAAAAGCCAACAGGTAGGCTGCTACAGTGGTTCCTCATTTAAAAGTTGCTAGCTTGCACCGCGAGATTTAGAGTTACCCACGGCTTCATTGCTCCAGACCACCACAAGGGGGAGTTAGAGCACTCATTATGCATTTGGGACCCAAGGTTTTTACATGACCAATCATATCGTGTGGTTCCAATGATGAATTTGACGCCAGCCACCAGTTCCTGGGTGAAGATGGCTGACAAAACATTACGGTGGAACCAAATGTAAGTAGTTATAACGTCATAACGAGTCAAGCAAAAAATATACAGTTGTGAGGAATATGTTCGTTAATGTACAGACAAACGTTTGTGCATATTTGTTGGTCATACATTTATTTTACGAAAATTGTAGTGTAGAAGAAAGAAAGGGAAAGAGGTTAGAACAGCATATGAATAATGAATTACAGTGCTACCCTAATATTCTTTCAGTTAATCACAATTGCGGTCTCTCCTAACCAGCCTTGGGCCCCCAGTTGGCCCGAAGGTTATCTTAAGAGCGAGTGAGGTGGCGATGATGGGACTGGCTTCCTCTCTCACATCAAAACATACCTGCAGACGAGAGACAGATAGATAGAGAGAGAGCATGATTAAGCCTTGTGTTTTTATTCTAACATGGTCAGTCATCATAATCATCAGGAGGTGAAATGCAAAACCGACCTTGGATCATTAACTCAGGGACTACTACATCTCTGTCTGAACTAGTTCCCATGTAAAGCATCTCTTTAATAATACTTCCTGTTGACCCAACCAAGTGACCTCTCACCTATGATCATGCTGTGCCCTCTGTCAGCCAGTTCAACAAAACAGCTGATATAACCTAGAGGATTTGGGGAAAAAGGGGGAGAAGGATGAAGTGAAGAAGAGAGACTGTTATTGTGTGTGTGTTTGTGGTCTCACCTGGTGTCCACACTAAGTGGCTACAGAGTACTTTATGTTGAAAAACAGACACACGAGGATTAACAATAGACGATAATGTCAATAGAAGATACTGTATGTGATGCAGACACCTATCAGAGTGTACCTGAAACATTTAAATATAAAGGCCTATGTGTCTCACCACTTGGTTATTGCAAGGCTAACCCCCAGGGAAATCATGACTTGGCAGCAACAGATAGTCCAGTGAAAATGGCTGTGTATATGTGGTGTAAAATCTGAAAATTAGCAGCTGATATCTTAAGGATCTTTTAATTCACATATGTCAGAGTCAAGGCCCGCGGGCCACATCCGGCCCGCAAGAAGGTTTTTTACGGCCCCTGGGATGATCTTGATTTATTATTAGAACCGGCCCGCAGCAAGCCGGCAGCCCGCAGATCTTTTACACGCACCAATACTACATTTCCCACAATGCAAAGGTGACGCACCGAGCAGTAGGCTGCTTCATTTCAATATTTATTGGCACAGCAGTCGTCAGCATCACAGTAAAATTAACTTTCAGATACCCATCAAAAATGGCAAAACGGAAGGTGGATACTGAGAACCGGGGGTTTCAAACAAGGTGGGAGTCGGAGTATATGTTCACGAAGGTAGCTGGAAAACCTGTGTGTCTTCTGTGTGGAGAAAGTGTGGCGGTACTGAAAGAGTATAATCTGAGACGACATTATGAAACGAAACACGCGGACAAAAACAAGAATATGGACATGGAACAAAGGCTACAAAAGGCAGAGGAATTAAAACGAGGCCTCAAATCTCGACAGGCTCTGTTCAAAAAAGCCAAATCACAAGGCCAGGCTGCTGTCAAGGCCAGTTTTATTTTGGCAGAAGAGATCGCTAAATCAGCCCGGCCATTTACGGAGGGGGATTTCATCAAAAACTGCATGATTAAAGTTTGTGACGAAGTTTGCCCAGAAAAAAGGCAACTCTTTTTAAATGTGAGTCTGAGCAGAAACACCATTGCCGAGAGAGTAGACCAGTTGTCCATCAATCTAAAAGAGCAGCTTGTGAAAAAGGGAAAAGATTTTATTGCATATTCCTTGGCTGTGGATGAGAGCACCGACATTTCTGACATTGCCCAGTTGTCAATTTTCATCCGCGGAGTGGACTCCAACCTAAGCGTGACAGAGGAGTTTTTGGCTTTACGTCCTATGCATGGCACAACTACGGGGCATGATTTGTATGAAGAGGTGTCAAGATGTGTAAATGAGATGGAGCTGCCTTGGGAAAAACTCGTGGGTTTGACAACCGACGGAGCACCTGCGATGTGTGGACACAGGAGCGGACTGGTGGCGAAGATACGGGAAAAGATGCAAGAGGAAAACGCGACAGGTGAGCTGACAGCTTATCATTGTATCATACACCAGGAAGCGTTGTGCGGTAAAGCCTTGAAAATGGAGCATGTAATGAGCATCATCACGCGCACAGTTAACTTTATCAGAGCCAAAGGTTTGAATCACCGCCAGTTCAAGGCATTTCTGACGGAGTTAGAAACGGAGCATGGTGATTTGCCTTATCACACAGAGGTGCGATGGCTAAGCCAGGGAAAGGTGCTTCAAAGATGTTTCGAGCTTCGTGAGGAGATTTGTCTGTTCTTGGACAGCAAAGGGAAAGACACAACACAACTCCGAGACGAAATGTTTCTGTGTGAAATGGCTTTTCTGTGTGACATTACGAGTCATCTGAATGCAATAAACTTGCAGCTGCAGGGTCGGGATCGTGTCATCTCTGATATGTACAGTACAGTGAAGGCATTTAAAACCAAACTGACTCTGTGGGAGACGCAGATGCGGAAAGAAAATTTGAGCCACTTTCCCAGCTGCCAGACCATGAAAGAGAAGCTCTCTACCAGTGCGTTCCCGAGCACACAGTTGGCTGATAAAATAGGTATGCTTGCCGCTGACTTTCGACGCCGATTTGCTGACTTTGAAGCACAAAAAAGCAGGTTGGAACTGCTCGGTAACCCATTTGCTGTTGACGTGGAAAGCTCACCACCAAACCTCCAAATGGAGTTGATTGACCTCCAATGCAATGATGCACTGAGGGCAAAATATGCGGCAGTGGGTGCTGCGGAGTTCGCCCGTTTCCTCCCCGGCACAATGCCCCAGCTGCGCATCCAGGCTGCTCAAACGTTGTCTATGTTTGGCAGCACATACCTGTGTGAACAACTGTTTTCTTTGATGAACCTGAACAAAACATCACACAGAAGTCGACTTACTGCTGAACACCTCCACTCAATTCTGAGGATTTCTTCAGCTCAGAGCCTTACCCCGAACATTGATGAACTTGTGGAAAAGATGGGACACCACCAAGTATCACCCTCAACCTCAAACAAGTGAACATTACTGTGCAATCACATATTTAGAGTTTTTACTCAGTTCAAGTTTAAAAGTTAAAATTTAATATTTGTTTTCACTGCATGTTACTTCTCCTTAAACAAAGTGTTGTTTTTGATTAATAGATTTTTGCACTTTATTTTTTTGTATTTCAATCCAATTATATTTTAAAAATATTTCAGTTGAGTGGATGATAGAAAATTGCTATTATTGTTTTTTCTTTGAAGTAAATTTAGCCCACTTTTGCTAAAATAGAAAATATAGTCTACTGATGGTGCCTTGAATACCGGTTTCTTTCATTTAATGTTCATGTTATGGGGATATTTATATAAAGGAAATTTGTCTTTTGTGTCTGTTGAAAATTAAAGATTACTGACAGAGCCATAAGAAAATATTGCTTTATTTATCTGATCATATTGTAATATATTTGTTAGGTTTTCAGTAGGTTCAATTAGGTTCACTAGACTATATGCGTCATTTAAAAATTTTTCAATGAACATTCGAACAGTCCGGCCCTCGTCTTGTAGCTGATTTTTTTATTTGGCCCTCCGTCCATTTGACTTTGACACCCCTGTTTTAATTAATGCATGTGAGACAGGTTCCATGTACAACAAGACAGGCAGAGATGAAGAGAAAAAGAACACAGAATAGTTTAATTACCTCTGGTTATGGACACTTTTGCCAGCAATAAAGCTTCCACGGCCTGTGTCTCGGACAGTGAACATTTGGCAATATCTACATTTTCGACCCCTTGATCAGCTCGCTCTCTGAAAGTAAAGAAAATTGCTTATTTTTTGTAGATATGAAAACAACTGACCGATATGACCGTTCAATCTAAAGCAGCAGATGTCATTTTCAGGATACGTCAATACAGCACAGAAAGCTTAACACCAGACTGGTGTTGTGGTTGTTCATTAGGTGATGGGAAATATGCAATGATACCTGCACCATCTACAAGCTGCAAAGACTCCCTAACTATTTTTGACAGACATATTGTGTTCTTTCATCCTTCTGTTAAAAAAAGCTAACTGTTATGAAATATGATTATATATCAGATATATCAGATGCCCTCTGGTGGTCAAACTAGCAATAACTTGCAGTAACAGGAAAAAATGGCTGACAATTTAATGACGTGCCACATAATTCTGCGGCAGCACGCAAGGTATGACGCAGATTTTAAAGGAAGAACCACTGTATCTGAATGGTGTTGCTATTTGTAACTGTAGGACAGGGGGAAAACGCATGCAGCCTCAATTAGCCTAGCTTGCTAGATAATATAGCTAGTTTAGTTAACAAGCTTCTCTTTGTTTGATGCAGTCCAATAATCATATTGGATCAAAATAGCCAAGCTACTAGCTATGACAACCTAGACGTTAGTCTACTAGCGCGAGTCGGCTTGAATGGTTGGTTGCTATCTGTCTGTCCTGCCCTCCCCTCCTGCTTGCTCCCCGTGTCACTCACTCGCAGTACACACACTGCAAGACCCCTTCTCCGCCTGCTAGAGTGTCTCTCCCTCGTGCTTTATTAGCTCTGGTTAATAAAGTAGCTTACAAATGGACTTTTCTGCTGCTTCCCTCACTCGGATTGGGCCGGGTCTGGATCCGACCAGGTCTATACAGAACTAGTCTAGATGTCCTTGGATCTTTTTGGATCGGGTCTCTATATTTAGAAATACATTTATGCATATCGGGTTCGGTTGGAAAAGCCCCAGGTCCATTTTAGAAGGACCCGTGAAGATCTCTACTTGAGAGGCTCAACATAACAATCCCTGTCACATCAGACAATTCCAAGAACATTGTGAATGCTGTCACAGAAGCTGGACTTGGGCCACAAATAGGGTGCTTTTTAGTTTTGCGTCTTTTGCCAAATAAACAAAAATGTACTAAAGTAACTGTTGGCATTTCATGTACCGTAACTGAACCAAACCGTGACCCCAGAACCGCAATATTTACCGAACCGTGGATTTGGTGAACCGTTACACCCCTACTACTATTGCATTCATGTGAGTATGTATGTGAGTATGCAAGTATGAGTGCATATGTGATGTCAGCGTGTCATCTCCATATGATAAATCAAGTGGATGATAAGAAGAAAAAAAACTATGTGCTGCTGCTCAGCTAAATACACTCTCACCCACTGCCTACCGTCCACAATTCACACACAGCATGTGATCCCAGGTAGCCAATGGCATCACCGTCTTCCACTGTCTCCATGGGAATGCTGTGATAAGCTTTATCACCAGTGTTGACAGGTGACAGGAAGTGACATTTCCCTAGCCTTGGCCTCTGTGTTTACATTTACATTTGAGTCATTTAGCAGACTTAGCGTGGGATCCGTGGCGTAGTCGGCCACCACGCAGTATGGAGGGTGTTGTCACTCATGAGTCACGCCTGACTCCGAGGCTGAACTCACAGCCTCACAGCCCAGCAGGAACATAGTACACAACGAGTTAACACTCAGTTATTGGACTCTACTTCTCTGTATCACTACTTCTGCTTTCAATTCACAATTTTCCTAAAGAAAAAAACAATCGGTTTCTCCATGACACGTGACTTTTCCAGATGCTGATTTTCAAAAGGGTAGTTTTAGCCACTAGTACTCACATAACTCTATCAAATACCTTGTAGGTATAGCCCTATGTGTACTAATAATATTTATATCTGCTGCATATGTCTGATGATGCAGCTATATCACGGTGGACTCTGGGATCTTGGACTACTTACTTCCAGGAGAAGAGGTTAACTTCTTACGGATAGGCGGGACAATTGCGTCCCACTTGGGCAAAAAACTGGGAAAATGCGGCAAATTCAAAAAAATTATATAAAAATCTAACTTTCATTAAATCACACATGTAAGATACTCAATTAAAGCTACACTCGTTGTGAATCTAGCGACCATGTCAGATTTTAAAAAGGCTTTTCGGCGAAAGCATAAGAAGATATTATCTGATGATAGCACACCAGTAAACAAAGAGGGTAGCATATTTCAACCCTGCAGGCGCTACACAAAACGCAGAAATAAAATATAAAACATGCATTAACTTTGACGAGCTTCTTTTGTTGGCACTCCAATATGTCCCATAAACATCACAATTGGTCCTTTTGTTCGATTAATTCCGTCCATATATATCCAAATGTCAATTTATAAAGCGCGTTTGATCCAGAAAAAAACAGCTTCCAAAAAACGCAACGTCACTACAAAATATTTCAAAAGTTGCCTATAAACTTTGCCAAAATATTTCAAACTACTTTTGTAATACAACTTTAGGTATTTTTAAACGTTAATAATCGATCAAATTGTAGACGGGTCTATCTGTTGTTCAATACAGGAAGACAACAAACCAGCGCAACTTTTCACGTCTTGCGCAACTCTCAACAGTGTTACCCAGTTCCTAGTTGGCCTACTTCTTCATTGCACAAAGGAATAACCTCAACCAAATTCCAAAGACTGGTGACCAGTGGAAGCGGTAGGAATTGAAAACCAGTTCCTAAGAAATATCATTTTCCAGACACCTAAAAAAAAAAAAATCTGATTGGTTAGTCCTCGGGGTTTTGCTTGCTACATAAGTTCTGTTATACTCACAGACATGATTCAAACAGTTTTAGAAACTTCAGAGTAGAGGTCGACCGATTAATCGGAATGGCCGATTAATTAGGGCCGATTTCAAGTTTTCACAACAATTGGAAATCTGTATTTTTGGGCGCCGATTTTCGATTATTAAAAATAAAATAAAAAACATACATTTGTATTTTTATTTAACTAGGCAAGTCAGTTAAGAATACATTCATATTTTCAATGACTGCCTAGGAACTATGGGTTAACTGCCTTGTTCAGGGGCAGAACGACAGATTTTCACCTTGTCAGCTCAGGGGTTCCAATCTTGCAACCGCACAATTAACTAGTCCAACGCTCTAACCATTGCACTCCACGAGTAGCCTGCCTGTTACGCGAACGCAGTAGAAGCTAAGGTAAATTGCTAGCTAGCATTAAACTTATCTTATAAAAAACAATCATAATCACTAGTTATAACTACTAATCTAGTTTAGCAGGCAATATTAACCAGGTGAAATTGTGTCATTTCTCTTGCGTTCATTGCACGCAGAGTCAGGGTATATGCAACAGTTTGGGCTGCCTGGCTCATTGCGAACTAATTTGCCAGAATTTTACGTAATTATGACATACATTGAAGGTTGTGAAATGTAACAAGAATATTTAGACTTAGGGATGCCACCCATTAGATTTAAAAAAAATACAGAACGGTTCCGTATTTCACTGAAATAATAAAAGTTTTGTTTTCGAAATGATAGTTTCCGGATTCAATCCTATTAATGACCAAAGGCTCGTATTTCTGTGTGTTATTATGTTATAATTAAGTCTGATTTGAAAGAGCAGTCTGACTGAGCAGCAGCAGGCCCGTAATCATTAATTCAAACAGCACTTTTGTGCGTTTTGCCAGCAACTCTTCGCAAGCACAGCGCTGTTTATGACTTCAAGCCTATCAGCCTAATGGCTGTTGTAACCAATGTGAAATGGCTAGCTAGTTAGCTGGGTGTGCGCTAATACTGTTTCAAACGTCACTCGCTTTTAGATTTGGAGTAGTTATTCCCCTTGCGCTGCAAGGGCCGCGGCTTTTGTGGAGCGATGGGTAACGATGCTTCGAGTGTGGCTGTTGTCGATGTGTTCCTGGTTCGAGCCCAGGTAGGGGCGAGGAGGGGGACGGAAGCTATACTGTTACACTGGCAATACTATAGTGCCTATAAGAACATCCAATAGTCAAAGGTATATGAAATACAAATGCTATAGAGAGAAATAGTCCTACAAATACTATATTAACTACAACCTATATCCTCTTACCTTGGAATATTGAAGTCTCATGTTAAAAGGAACCACAAACTTTCATATGTTCTCATGTTCTGAGCAAGGAACTTAAACGTGAGCTTTTTTACATGGCACACATTTTTACATGGCACATATTACTTTCTTCTCCAACACTTTGTTTTTTCATTATTTAAACCAAATTAAACATGTTTCATTATTTATTTGAGGCTAAATTTATTTTATTGATGTTTTATACTAAGTTAAAATAAGTGTTAATTCAGTATTGTTGTAATTGTCATTATTACAAATAAAAAAATTGTCAGATTAGTCGGTATCGGCTTTTTTGGTCCTCCAATAATCGGAATCGGTATCGGCGTTGAAAAATCATAATCGGTTGACCTCTACTTCAGAGTGTTTTCTATCCAAATATACGAATAATATGCATATCTTATATTCTTGGCATGAGTAGGAGGAAGTTGAAATTGGGCATGCTATTTATCCAAAAGTGAAAATTCTGCCCCCTAGCCCCAAGAGGTTTTAATAAGATACTTGTTGTGTCAGAGGAAAATGTATTTAGTAACACCCTTGTTTACAAAAAAAGGGTGCACAACCTAGTGAGGAACAGTTTACTTCCAGAATCAAAATCAAATCAAATTTATTTATATAGCCCTTCGTACATCAGCTGATATCTCAAAGTGCTGTACAGAAACCCAGCCTAAAACCCCAAACAGCAAGCAATGCAAGTGTAGAAGCACTGCAAATGCGAGAGTCCCCGTAGAAAGAGCTATTAGACACTTAAAGGTTTTCAAAATCTTACCACAAGTGGTGCCAATGACTACAAAAGTAGGCAAGATTCTAAGAATATGTACTGCTCTTGTAAATTTGAGGGGTGAGCTCCTTCGTGGCTGACCAGTAATTAAATGCAGGATATAACATGAAATGCATGACAACCAAGCGGGCTCAATGAGATCCTACAACAAACTGATACTGATGCTACTGTTCCCGGGGGGGTTTTATGAAGACGAATGTGATGAAAAGGAATGAAAACAAAAAACATTTTATTAAACTTTGAGACAGTTCATTGTTATTGATTTAAATCCATTTTTTCAAACCATGGGAATTGTAACCTGTAATATACATGTAAACTTACTCTCTCTCCTAGCAAGATCTAGAATTTCTTTGGACTTTGTACATGTCAATTCACTGCTTGAACACAACACACACTGACAATAGCTCTTTGTATGTATTTTTCTTACCTTATGTGGTATGACTGTCTACATTTGACCTTTAATCAACTTACTCGAAAATCTGTCATTTGCTCAGCTCTTTGCCATCTAGAGAAGTTGCCTATAGCTCTGATGCACAGCACACTTGTTCATGTCTTTACAGTCTGTGTTAATACCAACACATGCACTACACTTTCTTCACAATCTCAGCATATCTGTCTTTGCGCTTAAGCCCCCCCCCCCCCGCCCCCCGACCTACCATTTGGTACAATGTGAAATGGTGGGTGAGTGACTTGGCATTTGTAATAAAGCGCAAGGATGCATGATAAACAGAGTCCAGTCTCTGTAAGACGGAGGAGGTTGCATGCATATACAACAAGTCACCATAATCAATTACAGAGAGAAAAGTGGCCTGAACAAGCTTCTTTTTAGCCATAAGCGGGAAGCAAGCCTTATTATGAAAATAAAAACCCAATTTCAATATAAGCTTTGTCACAATATTATCCACATGAACTTTAAAGTACAACTTGTCATCCAACCAAATACCTAGGTATTTGTAGGATGACACTTTTTCCAAGGATAAGCCACCAGATGTGACAATGCTAGCGTTCTCTGGCGGAGTTCTAGCTCTGGTAAAGGCCATGAATTTAGTTTTTTGCATATTCAAGACCAGTTTGAGACCATAAAGGGAGGCCTGCAGTGACTGAAAAGCAGTCTGGAGCTCTTCAACAGCCTGAACCAGAGAAGGAGCACATGTACCTGTATATATAACTGTATCATCTGCATATAGATGTAACTGCTGGTTGCATCCCATTTCCCAAATTATTAATACAAATTGGGAACAACACAGGAGCTAAAATGGAACCCTGGGGCACACCTCTATTCATCTCAAGAAAGCTATACTTGTGATTGTCAGTGTACATACACATCGTGTTCTGTCAGAAAGATAGTTCCTGAACCAATTTACTGCTCCTTCACAGAGACCAATGTTTCTGAGTCTAGCTAGCTCCAATTCAAGGTCAACTGAATTAAAGCCCTTTGATAAATCCCTGCTAATGTCCCTGCTAATAATAAGAATGTTTACTTTAGCACCTTATCTCAAACTCAGGGTAACTTTACGTCCTAAAAAGCCTGGATAAGTAACGTTACACAAGTTCATGAAAACAACACATGCAAAATGTCTCAAATATATATTTTTTGCAATTGCATCTCTGCTTTTATGGTTGTAAATACAATTGCTAGCCACGCTAATACCTTCCACAAGATAGCTGCTGCATGGCTACAGGACTTCCCTAATCCTGCAAAACGCAAGCAACCAACTGTTTCGACGATGCCACTGCCTCTCATGATTACCCAAGCCGTCTGTTTTGGTCTGTTGGCACTCTGACTGGGCTCAAACAAATCTCTGCTCTCAGGAAAGTCTGCATGTCTCTTGCACAAAACTTTGCCGGTTTTATTACACAGGCTTCTGTGCTTTATGATTTCTAGGTTCTTTGCCATCAACACCCTCGAAGAGAACGAAGTAGTTAACAATGTCTGTGTAGCTAACGTCAGGCCATCGCTGTCATGTCAGCTACCCATTCCGTTAGCTTAGACAGATGTGGATCTGTCATAAAACAGTTGTCATTGCTTGTTAAATAATATATTTTTGTGCAAATTAATCTGAACTTTTACCTGCTAGCTACTACAACTAGATATCTCCTGGCCCCATTGTAACCAAAGCTTAACTGGAAAACGGGAACCGCCTTCTGCTATGAATGACAAGAAAGGTCATAGTTCATGAAAGTGTTGAGTAGAATAACACCTAAGACTATGCTTTTACTGTACAGTTTAAACTCATGACCTCTACATGGCTCAGAGAGTTCCTGTCACGGTAGTCTGGCTGACACCTAACTTGAAGTCCTCCAGGCTATTGTCGCGGTACACCCAGAATGGAAAATGAACCCTGACACACAGGAGGATGCCTTGGAGACGCCAGTCTATATATATTCAAATTTCATGAGTAACCAGTCACGGCTGTGTGAACTGACCTAGGACCAGATGCTAAGACAGAGGCTCCTCGTGTTCTCTGCTCATTCTTCAGCTACTGATTGACCTAGGGTCAGTAGCAGAAGCTTAACATTCTGGGTGTCCCATGTCACCCTGACTACGTTCTCAGCCTGCTCTCCATTCCTAGAACACAGCCCATTCCATGCCATGCCATTCCATCTCCATTTAAATAGAGTGCACATTCCCAGCTCTCCACTGGCTTTTAGTAATTGAATAGTGCAGATCAGAGGGTAGGACTTGCTGGCCTGCTATTCAGCACAGACAGACCTGGCCTTGGTAGTCCACAACTGGTGCTGTATATTCAATCTAACGTGAAATTCTCGGTCTCACGTTCTAACAGTGAAGTTAGACATTACCCATCCCGGTTGTCCTATGGTTGCCCTATGGTTATTTTGCATACAACTGTCCCACGACTTTTTGGGAATGGTGCCGGATAGTTGCTTGGCTCGGCTTCTCTGTCCCTGGAATTAGTCTACTGCGCCTCTAGGACGAAGCTAGCATGTTTTGTGTTACACATACAAAGCTGTTTATTTTAGTCTATTTGAACAGACTCCATTTCAAAGGGGAAAAAAACTCTTTAAGATCACACGAACACATTTAACACGATAAACGATAGAGTTTTGTTGATGCTGAGAAAATAATGTATTTAAGTGATAATGCCATCGAAGCCGGTACTTGGAGGATACATTGATACGGGTGCTGTTAAACCTTGCCAATACATCCTCCAAACACAATTTCGGGGGCATTATCACTTTATCACAGCAGGGTTACCAACATATTCAATTAAGGATTGACATATTTTCATAAACTTTATTTTGATGAATGTGTTCATACTATTTCATCCTTCCACAAGAGGATATAGTCCCGGCACAGATCTAGGGTTGCTACCGAAGCCGGCTGATCGTTCGTTCTACCGGTTCGGTTGCCAGAGACACGACGCGGCCATTCAGTCTTTTTGTTCTGTATCTATGGAGGCGACCCAGTCGTTTGTTCTAAATGTTCCATTGCCATACTGGGTGGTAACGTTCTTATCCCTTGCTTGCTAGCTAGCCAACTACGGCTAACTTACAGTTATGTCAAACAGTGAAGCCAAAATACCAACAGCAGTTGGTAGAACATGAGAAGCAACTATCTGGCACAATTCCCCAAAAAGTTGTGGGAAGGTTGAATGGAAAATAACCATAGAATGAATACGCTCTCACCAAGCTCTAAGTTAGCTGGGTACTGTGAAACTATCTCATCATTGTAGGGATTGCATTCACACTCTATTATTTATGCTTCAAGGCTACTGCATGTATGCAGTGAGTCTGTGTTCCCTGTGCAAGTTGCGCAGGTCTGTGTAAGGTCTGCTGCAGTGTCAATCATTATTTTATTTCCACACTGCGGTGCTACTAGTGATTTCTGCATTTTGTCGATCCTCCATTTTCTGCTGCATTGTGTGTGGTTCAGGCTGTATCCTATCTACTGCAGTACAGGAACATGTTATCCATGTTTCAGTATCTTGCGTCGCAGTATGCATGAATCCAGTCTGGTGTGTAATGACGGTGGTGCTGTGTTTTTGGGCCGAGGCTCACAGGCGGCTCAAAGGCATGGACACACGCTGGGATAGGAATCCAGGCCTTCATAAATAATTCTGTTTTAAGTTTTGCTGCTGCAGACTCTCTCGCTCGCTTTTTCGGTCTTGCTCTCTCTATCTCTCTCTGTCTCGTGTTCTCTGTCTCTCTCACTTTATCTCTATTTATTTATCTGTCTACTCCCCCCCCTCTCTCTTTTCTCTTCCCTCTCACATTGTTGCTGTGTCGTGGGCTGATCTCTCTCTGCCGCAGACGGCTGTAACCCTGGCAACCACAGTCGCACCTGCCATGGCGATACCCTCCTCTCCTCATTATCCCACTCAAGCCCAAAAGCTCTGTCATCCCTCCTCTCTGTCTCCCCTCCTCCTCCACTTCCCTTCACCCCTTTCCCATCTTCTTCATTTCCCTTTGTGCCCCACTCTGCCCCTCTGGATTGGGTTCTGGGCGAGAGGTGTGTCCATATGTACCAGCCACTAGCAAGACATGCCATGCCCGTGTCTCCGTCTTCTCTATGGGAGACTGACTATCTAAACAACATTGTGCCCATTTGAAACATGACCCACAGAATGCTGTACTAGAGTAGTATGGAAGTGCAGTTTTCTCCAGGGTCAGGCAGTGTGTTTTCTCCAGGGGCAGGCAGTGTGTTTTCTCCAGGGGCAGGCAGTGTGCGATTTATGGCACAGATACACTGTACATATACAAAAGTATGTGGACACCCCTTCGTTGCTGACAGCTGTATAATATCGAGCACACAGCCATGCAATCACCATAGACAAACATTGGCAGTAGAATGGCCTTACTGAAGAGCTCAGTGACTTTCAACGTGGCACTGTCATAGGATGCCACCCGTCCAACAAGTCAGTTCATCAAATATCTGCCCTGCTAGAGCTGCCCCGTTCAACGGTAAGTGCTGTTATTGTGAAGTGGAAACGTCTAGGAGCAACAACGGCTCAACTGCGAAGTGGTAGGCCACACAAGCTCACAGAACAGGACTGCCGAGTGATGAAACGCATCACGTAGTGGCGTATTTAGGTATAGGCGACATGGGTAGCCGTCCAGGGCGGCACGGGCGCCCACACAAAACAATTTAAATGGTGACATTTGCGCAATCGTTTTTTTATTGCTCATTTGCACATCCCGTCAATGATATCATGTCACCGTGTGGGACTGTGGGTCAATTAACCTTGTTGGAGTGGGCGCCCTGATTCTAGTTTGTGAGCTAGGCAGGCTACTGCCTGGGAAGGTCTCCCACTCAGAAGTACGAGATGGGGAGGGGGGGTGGGGGTAAGTTGACCTCAGGTCACCCCACTGGAAGCCTGAGGTAGAGGGAGTGGGGGAATCTATCAAATAGCGCACCTCTAACTTTGTACAGTATGAATGCAATTTGTAAAATCAGTCACAATACGAAATGCTACCAAATAACCACAATTCATTCAATATACTGTGAATATATAGCGTCACAGACATATTGTTGCATTTTTTTTTCTGTTTTTTTGCGAAATCGTTTAGAAGAATTAAAAACCAGTCTGCACACCACCAAGCTGAATTGGTTTAGTCTTGACTCTTGGTTGACAGTGTTGGGGGAAGGGTAATGTATTGATGCTCGAGATCCAAATCAACAGAAATGTGTTTATATTTGTCTTTGTTACTACTTTTTGTATATTTATATTTATATAGTTTTAATTGTTATGATTATTTATTTGTGTATAATTACAGTTAGTGCAGAATGGTGCTTTTTTGTTGCAGGGGGGCTGCTGAAGGGCGCGGGGGGGTTCGCCCAGGGAGCCATACAAGCTAGAACCGCCACTAAGCGCGTGGCATGTAAAACTCGTCTGTCCTCAGTTGCAACACTCACTACCGAGTTCCAAACTGGAAGTAACGTCAGCACAGTAACTGTTTGTCGGAAGCTTAATGATATAGGTTTCCATGGTCGAGCAGCCGCACACACAAGCCTAGGATCACCATGTGCCTTGCCAAGTGTCGGCTGGAGGGGTGTAAAGCTCGCCGCCATTGTACTCTGGAGCAGTGGAAACACGTTCTCTTTCACGTTCTCACAATCTGGCAGTCCAATGGACGAATCTGTGTTTGGCGGATGCCAGGAGAACGCTACCTGCACCAATGGATAGTGGCAACTGTAAAGTTGGTAGAGGAGGAATAATGGTCTGGGGCTGTTTTTTAGGGTTTGGGCTACACCCCTTATTTCCAGTGAAGGGGAGATCTTAACACTACAGCATACGATGACATTCTACACGATTCTGTGCTTCCAATTTTGTGGCAACAGTTTAGGGAATGCCCTTTCCTGTTTTAGCATGACAATGCACCCGTGTACAAAGCGAGGTCCATACAGAAATGTTTTTTCGAGATCGATGTGGAAGAACTTGACTGGCCTGCACAGAGTCCTGACCTCAACCCCATCGAACAACTTTGGGATGAATTGGAACGCTGACTGCGAGCCAGACCTAATCACCCAAAATCCGTACCCAACCTCACTAATGCTCTTGGCTGAATGGAAGCGTCATGGCAGCAATGTTCCCACATCTAGTGGAAAGCCTTCCCAGAAGAGTGGAGGCTGTTATAGCAGCAAAGGGGGACCAACTCCACATTAATGCCCATGATTTTGGTATGAGATGTTCGACGAGCACACACTTTTGGTCAGTAACTGTATGTTCTAATCGTATGTTTACACATCTCGTCTCCTCATCGGTCCATCTCTTTGATCTGGGCCAATGCCTCAAGACTATGGACTTTTTAAATGTGGGCCATTGTGGGTATTACAGATCATGATCTATGTGTGTTTGTGTACATTTTAGCTCAGATTGACCAGGGATTAAAATGATATACAGTACAGTATGGCGGATGTAGGGATGAGGAAGGTGCTTAGTCTATTGTATGTGTAAGCAGTTTTATGGAAATATGTATCTGTCTGTGCATTGCAAGACTCATCAGCTGTACCATAGAGAGCATTGGTTGCATCACTGCCTGGTATGGCAACTGTTCAGCCTTCGATCACAAGGCACTACAGAGGGTAGTGCGAACGGCCCAGTACATCACTGGTCCCAAGCTTCCTGCCATCCAGGACCTCTATACCAGGCAGTGTCAGAGGAAGGCCCTAAAATGTGTCAAAGACTCCAGCCACCCTAGTCATAGACTGTCCCCCCCCCCTATTTTACACCGCTGCTACTCTCTGTTATCATCTATGCATAGTCACTTTAATAACTCTACCGACATGTACATACTACCTCAACTAACCGGTGCCCCCACACATTGACTCTGTACCGGTACCCCCCTGTATATAGTCTTGCAAAAATAACAAAAATGTTGTTATTTTACTGCTGCTCTTTAATTACTTGTTACTTTTATTTCTTATTGTTATCTGTATTTTTTAAGCTGCATTGTTGGTTAAGGGCTCGTAAGTACACATTTCACTGTAAGGTGAAACCTGTTGTATTCGGCACATGTGACTAATACAATTTGATTTGGCAGGATGTTAGGAAGTGTAGCTCAGTTTCCACCTCATTTTGTGGACAGTGTGAACATAGCCTGTCTTCTCTTGAGAGCCAGGTCTGCCTACGGCGGCCTCGCTCAATATCAAGGCAATGCTCGCTGAATCTGTAGATAGTCAAAGCTTTCCTTAAGCATTTCACTGTTGTGTTCTGCACATGTGACTAATAACATTTGATTTGAAGATATGAGTGTGCATCGCACGTTTGTGTGTGTGTGTTTATGTCTGCTCACTATCCCCTTGCGGGTGAGTTGGCTCCAGTCCGTGGGCCAGTCATGTCAGCTTTGTGATTGTTCAAACAGGGAGTGGCCAGTCTGCTCTGCCCTGCCTTGGTGCTATGTTTGGACTGCTGAAAGTGGGACAGTGCTTTGTCTGACCAGACCACCATTGTCAAATTTCAATGTCTGGATCAAAGTGCGTAAGTCCGCTGCTGCGCACATCCATGCATGTGGGTACAATGTGGTGTATGTGTCTGTATTGGTCCTTGTGTGTGCTTGTGTGTGTGTGTGTGCGTGTGCGTGTGTTGGTTGAGGCTATGCTGGCAGGGCATCCGGAATGCTCAGTCACTTGCTGATGTGAGCTGATGTAAAGCTGATGTGAGTCTTGGTGAATCCCTGATGAAGCCGTGTGGGCCTCAGAGGGGTATTGTGGGATATTCTGGGCCTGTGAACTAGGCCAGACTGTTATTGACAGTCAGGAATCCACTGGGACATGCCTAGCCAACAATAAGGGACAGAGATGCACTTTGTCTGACCGAGACCCCACACAAACACAAATGCACAAAAACACACACACAAACTAGGTGATGGAGGTACTGTAACAGTTTTCTTCCGCTGAAGGAGAGGAGGACCAAAATGCAGCGTGGTTAGTGTTAAACATCTTTAATAAAGACGATAACCGAGAACACTACAAAAATACAAAACAATAAATGTGAAAACCGAAACAGTCCTGTGTGGTGAAACAGACACGGAAACAATCACCCACAAAACAACAGTGAAACCCAGGCTACCTAAGTATGATTCTCATTCAGAGAAAACCAACGACACCTGCCTCTGATTGAGAACCATACTAGGCCGAACACAGAAAAACAACCTAGACACACAAAACATAGAATGCCCACCCAACTCACGTCCTGACCAACTAAAACAAACAATTAACACAATAACTAGGGTCAGAACGTAACAGGTACAGAGATAGTTTAGATTGCCTCAGCTGCTGGGTCATAATTCCTGTCATTTCCTTATTCCCACGTTGAGGGTTTAGAGATTCATAATGCGTTTAGTAATGTAAACATTATGAGGCAGCTGTCTGCATTTCTAAATCTGTCAGTGTGTACAAGCATGAGTGTAATGTATCTGGTGTGCGTACTTCCGTGCATGCATGTGTGGACTGGAGGAAAAAGTACCCAATTGTCATACTTGAGTAAAAGTAAAAATACCTTAATAGAAAATGACTCAAGTAAAAGTCACCCAGTAAAATACTACTTGAGTAAAAGCCTAAAAGTATTTGGTTTAAAATATACTTAAGTATCAAAACTAGAAGTATTTCAAATTCCTTATATTAAACAAATCAGATGGCGCCATTTTCTTTTTTTAATTGTATTTACGGAAAGCCACGGACACACTCCAACGTTCAGACATCATTTACAAACAAAGCGTGTGTGTTTAGTGAGTCCACCAGATCAGAGGCAGTAGGGATGACCAGGGATGTTCGGTTAAGCATTTTGGGTGTCAAGGAAAATGTATGGAGTAAAAGTACAATATTTTATTAAGGAATGTAGTGAAGTAAAAGTAATCAAAAATATAAACAGTAAGGTAAACTAAAGATAACCCCAAAAATGACTTAAGTACTATCGGTGCGTGTGTGTGTGTGTGTGTGTGCGTGTGTGTGCGTGTGTAAGGTCTCCCAGCAGGATTGTAACTCATAAAACAGGACTATTAAAAGTCTCCTAATCCTCCAGAGGCAGGCTGGGTATAATTAGTACCAGAGCAGAGCGACCCAACTCTCTCATTCATTAATGCCCTCCAAATGGTATTTACCTCTCTCTCACTCTTTCACACACACACACACACACACACACACACACACACACACACACACACACACACACACACACACACACACTCGCTCCTAAGATACAGGAAGTAACAGGAGGTACAGTGGATGAGTCCGTCAGCTGATTCCTTTGGGGAGATCACAGGTGTGAATGTGTGTATCAAGCATGTGTATGTTTTCTAATTGTGTGGATGCAGTAGAGCGAGGGAAAGGGGCTGACGAATCCCTCTGCAGATTTCATCTCCCCGTTGCCATGGAGATGCTCTGGTAGGAAGGCCACAAAGCCTGAGGCACAGAGAAAAGGGGAATGCTCGTGTGAGTCAGAGAGAGAGGACGAGAGCGAGAGAGAGAGAGAGAAAGTGGTGATGGCGGACTATTTTTACTTAGCAGAAAGTCTAAAGAGGCTCATTGTTATTCTCTGGGAAAGGAAAGCAGCCCTTGCTGGGTGTGTTAGTGGTAAACAGGCCTGCTAGAGGATCTCTCTCTCTCTCTCTCTCTCTCTCTCTCTCAGTGAAGGGGTTTGTTCAGGGGTGATGGGACATGCACACCGCTTTCGACCCCGCTGCACTAGCCCCTCATTCTGGGGAAATCAGCCATTCCTTCTCTCCAATTTCACCCTCTTTACATGCTCCCCATAACCATTGGACAACCAACCCTGTAAATATCAAAATAAACACCTGAAACCACACCACTCCCTCCTGGACAGCCCTAGTGTGAATTGATAGGACTATATGGGGGAGGAAATAGGCTGTGTAGAACTCTCCCATGACCGTATCTGTGAAAGCCTTCCTACTCTGTGAAGTCTTAGCCCAGTGGAGGGAGAGGTGGGCTTGGTGAAAATGCTTAGGACCAGTGAGTCTGGCCCAGATGTGTGCGCTAAAGAGCTATTTTCTGCCCATGCGGTAATCACTAAATTATGAATGTTGAGTTCATGATACAGTATGCTGCAGTCACGGCATGGGTGTGCAGGTGTGTGTGTATGATTTTACTATCCTTGTATGTGTGCTTGTGTGGATTAGCACTTGAGTAGAGTGTGCTGTGAGTGAGCACTCTTGCAGTCTGTGTGTGTCAGTGTGTGTTATGTATGTTTATATGTTGGTGTGTGCGCTTGGTATGTATTTGTGTGTGTGTGACCTATTTCCTCCATCTCTCTCTCTCATACCAGAAAGGCCTATTGGGGTGTACTGTCAGCAGCAGTGTGTGTGTGTGTCCCTATAGAGCTGTGCAGACGTTGACTGGGTTAGTGTGCCCAACGAGGGGAGGAGGGCTGGCACAAGGGAAGGATCAGTCACAATGACAGGCTGGGCCATCTTCTCTGATCTGATCTGTCACGCACACTTCTCCTTGATGGGATAAAGGTAGAGCCTGAAATAAGACTGTGCATCATATCCAGGGATTGAAAGTGGAAATGACAGCATTTTAACTACTTTGCAAATATAAATACAAACAGACAATCATAATACCAGTCAAGAATATTTAATTCTCAGTTTATGCTACAAAACCAACTTCATAAGAGGTTTTAAAAAGACGTTCTATTTAACTCAGCATTCCATGACGTACACTAAGGCATTGTTGGCTGAATAGATGGATGCAGTTCAATGCATGATTAATACATTTCTTGGAAATCCCAAAAATATCAGGTTGAAAATCACAGCTGGCCTGGTACATAGTTTGCTGCCTCCTTTCAGGATACACTGTTTCAGTTTCAATGACTCAATATTTTGGACAAAAATGGACTAAGGCTGGGAATGTCAATACAATCAAACTAGCAGGGGCAATGATCAGAAGTCAGTCATAACGTGGCTAATATGCTAGCACATCTATTTATGTAGCAAGCTAAAAACACAGAGCCTAACGTTAGCTAGCTAGCTGCTAGGAGGACGTCGATGGAGGAGTGGGTGACTAACTTTTTCCCCTCGTATCATTTTTCGGTCCGTAAACAACTAGAGATGCAGGGGTCATTTGGTTAGCTAGCAAGAGTTGTGAATCACCTTGTTAGCTAGCTAGCTATGCTAAACTACTGTTATACATTTAGTACGTCTCTTGTGTTCGTAAATTCACTCTGGCTAGCTATCTACTCCGATTTTAGAGCACTCTTTTCTAAGTGTAGAATTTACGAATGCACAACACCCGTTGGATATGACCGGTGTCAGTATACATAGGCAAAAAAACAAATAGTTAATCATCAACTCGCTATATAACATGATAACGACCTAAT
This sequence comes from Oncorhynchus clarkii lewisi, assembly GCF_045791955.1. Classification (NCBI taxonomy): domain Eukaryota; kingdom Metazoa; phylum Chordata; class Actinopteri; order Salmoniformes; family Salmonidae; genus Oncorhynchus; species Oncorhynchus clarkii. The sequence continues at coordinate 57,376,513 of NC_092152.1, forward strand.
CAGCTCTGCTAGGCAGAGTAAAATGGTCAGTGAGGAGTTCTCTCATTTGGATCTGGAAGTAGCTAGCAAGCTAGCCAACTTTAGTCAGTTAGCTTGGGGCTTGGTTGGGATAAGCAAACATTGGTAGGTGAGCTGCAGAAGGACAAGCAGGCTATTCCCCATCGTTTACCAGTGTAATTTTGACGGTCAACTTGCTGAAAAAGGTTTGCTCTGGCTATCATTAGTTGTTGATCTCGTTGTGATTGATATACATATAGGGAAAGAGCCTACCTTTTTATGGTTGTTTGATCAATAGGACTGTAAAGTTCCCAAATGTAAGAGGACTCCTGTGGTATTTATCTACATATGTGCGGAAATACAATCAAGTGTATTTTGGCTTTTGCCGAATGCGTTCTAGTTATCTAACATCACACTGTTGCAACTACCTGTAAACACACAATCCAGTTCAAAGTGAATGATGGCAGGCCCTTGTGGCAAATGGATGTTTGCATATAGGCCTACGGTAGCTCTGATTGGCTATGGATTAGAGGTCGACCGAATTCGATTTTTCAACGCCGATACCGATTATTATACCGATTAATTGGCCGGTTTTTATATATATATTTGTAATAATGACAATTACAAAAATACTGAATGAACACTTTTATTTTAACTTAATACATCAATAAAATCTATTTAGTCTCAAACAAATAATGAAACATTTCAATTTGGTTTAAATAATGCAAAAACAAAATGTTGGAGAAGAAAGTAAAAGTGCAATATTTGCCTTATAAAACAGCTAACGTTTAAGTTCCTTGCTCAGAACCTGAGAGCATATAAAAGCCGGTAGTTCCTTTTAACATGAGTCTTCAATATTCCCAGGTAAGAAGTTTTAGGTTGTAGTTCGCTACGAGTCAGGCAGCCCAAACTGCTGCATATACCCGGACTCTGCTTGCACAGAACGCAAGAGAAGTGTCACAATTTCCCTAGTTAAAAGAAATCCATTCTAGCAGGCAATATTAACTAAATATGCAGGTTTAAAAATATATACATGTGTATTGATTTTAAGAAAGGCATTGATGTTTATGGTTAGGTACACATGTCACGTTCGATGTAAAGATGAGACCAAGGTGCAGCGTGAGTAGAGTTCCACATGTTTTTAATAAAACCGAAACTCAGCAAAACAAAACAAACAAGCACAAACAAACCGTGAAGCTATACGAATAGTGCAGACAGGCAACTAAACATAGAACAAGATCCCACAAACACCAAAGGGAAATGGCTACCTAAATATGATCCCCAATCAGAGACAACGATAAACAGCTGTCTCTGATTGGCAACAACCCCTAGACCTACAAAACCCTAGACATACAAAAACCCTAGACAATACAAAACTAGCGTACCCACCCTAGTCACACCCTGACCTAACCAAAATATAAAGAAAACAGAGATCTCTCAGGTCAGGGCGTGACAACACATTGCGAATGCGCTTGTTAAATCATCACCAGTTTGGCAAAGTAGGCTGTGATTCGATGATAAATTAACAGGTACCGCATCGATTATATGCAACGCAGGACAAGCTAGATAAACTAGTAATATCATCAACCATGTGTAGTAAACTAGTGATTATGTCAAGATTGATTGTTTTTTATAAGATACATTTAATGCTAGCTAGCAACTTACCTTGGCTCTTGCTGCACTCGCATAAAAGGTAATCATCATGCCACGCAGTCTCCTTGTGGAGTGCAATGTAATCGGCCATAATCAGTGTCCAAAAATGCAGATTACTGATTGTTATGAAAACTTGAAATCAGCCCTAATCGGCCATTCAGATTAATCGGTCGACCTCTACTATGGCTCACCGGTTTACGTAGACTATGGTCCTGGACGAGACAGATGTTTTTATTAGGTTTTATTTGCTGCGGTGTCTATTAACTGTCCAAATGCACGTCCGCTTTCCCACTCTTAATTGCTATAGAATTGTCACAAATGTCTTAGAATACAGTTGAAGTCAGAAGTTTACATACACCTTAGCCAAATACATTTAAACTCAGTTTTTCACAATTCCTGACATTTAATCCTAGTAAGAATTCCCTGTTTTAGGTCAGTTAGGATCACCACTTTATTTTAAGATTGTGGAATGTCAGAATAATAGTAGAGAGAATTATTTATTTCAGCTTTTATTTATTTCATCACATTCCCAGTGGGTCAGAAGTTTACATACACTTAATTAGTAATTGGTAGCATTGCCTTTAAATTGTTTAACTTGGGTCAAACGTTTCGGGTAGCCTCCCACAAGCTTCCCACAATAGGTTGGGTGAATTTTGGCCCATTCCTGACAGAGCTGGTGTAACTGAGTCAGCCTCCTTGCTTGTACACGCTTTTTCAGTTCTGCCCACAAATGTTCTATAGGATTGAGGTCAGGGCAATAACTTGACTTTTGTTGTTCTTTGCCACAACTTTGGAAGTATGCTTGGGGTCATTGTCCATTTGGAAGACCCATTTGCGACCAAGCTTTAACTTCCTGACTGATGTCTTGAGATGTTGCTTCAATATATCCACATAATTGTCCTACCTCATGATGCCATCTATTTTGTGAAGTGCACCAGTCCCTCCTGCAGCAAAGCACCCTTACAACATGATGCTGCCACCCCCATGCTTCACGGTTGGGATGGTGTTCTTCTGCTTGCAAGCCTCCAACCTTTTTCCTCCAAACATAACTATGGTCATTATGGCCCAACAGTTATATTTTTGTTTCATCAGACCAGAGGACATTTCTCCAAAAAGTACGATCTTTGTCCCCATGTGCAGTTGCAAACCGTAGTCTGGCTTTTTTATGGCAGTTTTGGAGCAGTGGCTTCTTCCTTGCTGAGCGGCCTTTCAGGTTATGTCGATATAGGACTTGTTTTACTGTGGATATACTGAAGATACTTTTGTACCGGTTTCCTCCGGCATCTTCACAAGGTCCTTTACTGTTGTTCTGGGATTGATTTGCACTTTTCGCACCAAAGTACGTTCATCTCTAGGAGACAAAACGCGTCTCCTTCCTGAGCGGTATGACGGCTGTGTGGTCCCATGGTGTTTATACTTGTGTACTATTGTTTGTACAGATGAATGTGGTTCCTTCAGGCGTTTGGATGAACCAGACTTGTGGAGGTCAAAAAAAAATTCTGAGGTCTTGGCTGATTTCTTTTGATTTTCCCATGATGTCAAGCAATGAGGCACTGAGTTTGAAGGTAGTCCTTGACATACATCCACAGGTACACCTCCATTTGATTCAAATGATGTCAATCATGACACAATTTTCTGTTATTTTCCAAGCTGTTTAAAGGCACAGTCAACTTAGTGTATGTAAACTTCTGACCCACTGTAATTGTGATACAGTGAAATAATCTGTCTGTAAGCAATTGTTGGAAAAATGACTTGTGTCATACACAAAGTAGATGTCCTAACCGACTTGCCAAAACTATAGTTTGTTAACAAGAAATTTGTGGAGTGGTTGAAAAACTAGTTTTAATGACTCCAATCTAAGTGTATGTAAACTTCCGACTTCAACTGTATGTAATTTTCAAACATTCTAATAATTTTTTTTCCTCATCAATCTACACATAATACACCATAATGACAAAGCGAAAACAGGTATTTAGAATTTTTTGCAAATGTATTAAATATAAAATTGTGCATAAGTAAGTAAGACCTTTTGCTTTGAGACTTGAAATTGAGCTCAGGTGCATTCTGTTTCCATTGATCATCCTGGATATGTTTGTACAACTTGATTGGAGTCCACCTGTGGTAAATTCAATTGATTGGACATGATTTGGAAAGGCACACACCTGTCTATATAAGGTTCCATAGTTGACAGGGCATGTCAGAGCAAAAACCAAGTCATGAGGTCGAAGTAATTGTCAGTAGAGCTCTGAGACAGGATTGTGTCGAGGCAACGATCTAGGGAAGAGGAGCAATAAATGTCTGCAGCATTTAAGGTCCCCAAGAACACAATGGCCTCTATCATTCTTAAATAGAAGAAGTTTGGAACGACCAAGACTCTTCCTAGAGCTGGCCGCCCGGCCAAATTGAGCAATCGGGGGAGAAGAGCCTTGGTCACAGAGGTGACCAAGAACCCAATCGTCACTTACGCTCCAGAGTTCCCCTGTGGAGATGGGAGAACTTTCCAGAAGGACAACCATCTCTGCAGCACTCCACCAATCAGGCCTTTATGGTAGAGTGGCCAGACGGATGCCTCTCCTCAGTAAAAGGCACACGACAGCCAGCTTGGAATTTTCCAAAAGGGACCTAAAAGGCTCTCGGACCATGAGAAACAAGATTCTCTGGTGTAATGAAACCAAGATCGAACTCTTTGGCCTGAAGGTCAAGCGTCAAGTCTGGAGGAAACCTGGCACCATCCCTACGGTGAAGCATGGTGGTGGCAGCATCATGCTGTTGGGATGTCTTTCAGCGGGAGGGACTGGGAGACTAGTCGGGATTGAGGCAAAGATGAGCGGGGCAAAGTACAGAAAAAACTGAATATCCTTGATGAAACCCTGCTCCAGAGCGCCCAGGACCTCAGACTGGGCCGAAGATTCCCCTTCATATAGGACAATGACCCTAAACACATAGCCCAGACAATGTAGGAGTGGCTTCGGGACAAGTCTCTGAATGTCCTTGAGTGGCATTGAACACTGATCGAGCATCTCTGGAGAGACCTGAAAATAGCTGTGCAGCGACGATCCCCGTCCAACCGGACAGAGCTTGAGAGGATCTGCAGAGAAAAATGGGAGAAACTCTACAAATACAGGTGTGCCAAGCTTGTAGTGTCCTATCCAAGAAGTCTCGAGGCTGTGATCGCTGCCAAAAGTGCTTCGACACAGTACTGAGTAAAGGGTCTGAATACTGAATACCGTTTTTTCAGTTTTTAGTACATTTGCAAAAAAATAAAAATATCTAAAAAGTGAAGGGGTCTGAATACTTTCTGAATGCACTGTGTATGAACAGATTTTAACAAGAGTTGATGTTGCTAAAATGCTGTCAGTTCCACTTTAAGTTTCTGCTCAGGCACTATAATGTTCAGTAAGTGTGTGCTATCAGTTGTCTTAGAGGTGGTTTTCTTCTCGGCATAGTCCCAGTGTCCCTGTTCCCAAATGGAACGCTTGAAGCTATATTCTGGTCAGATGCTCTGAGTGTTGTGACTTGCATGTGAAGAGTTCGATGAAGGAATACTGCGGCGGAGGTATGCCCGAGTTCAATATTAGCTGTGGGCCTACTGCTGCGCCGAAAGCCTCATTGACAGCTATTCATTTCCAGGAGCCCCATAAAGAGTCATGGGATAGCATGTGAAACCACAGCCGGCCACCTTGTGACAGAGCAGAAAATGGCTGGATGATGTTTGTGACTGAGGAAATAGAGGAAGGGAGGGGGAGGAAGAGGTGAAAGAGAGACACCCCGTGATATAAACAATCCAGCACTGTTAAAGCAACAGTCTAATAATCCTTTGCCAAACTGATTCTCTGATACGGATGTGAATGTAGGCTTATCCTCATACAGTACACTCTTTAGAGTGACTCGTGTTAGATAGGTACTATTATATTAGGTAGAGAGGCGTGGAAGTCAAAATAATGTTCTGCCGGTGTGACCTCAGCAACAGACAGACCCACCGCAGTCACGGTGGAGAGCCAGGTCTGTGCTGTCACGGCAACCAGCAGCACCGTCAGTTTGAGAGGGTGGTGATTGATTTGGAAAGGGAACGAAGGCAGGGAACGAGGGTTCTGTGGGTTTTATTCAAGGCTCTACTTTTTTCTGACTGTCTCTCCAGTGAGAGGAATGGGAAAAACACTGTTCCTGTGCATCAACCACACACTCCTATCTGCATTGCCGTCCTCACACTGAACCCACCTGCCAGAAAGGCCTAATTGGGCTTTAAGCTAGTGAACAGTATTAGGATCTTGCCGGGCAACTGGCAGAGTTTATCCACTTAGGTTATTTCCTAAAGTTCATCAACAGTGCAGACGGAATGAAAACGAGGGTCTCTACAGTTTTTCATTTGTTTTCTCACCATCTCTCAAAGACTGATGAGTAGGAACATTTCACACAGCGGACAGGATAGTGTGTATAGCTAACCCGCCAGTGTGTCTGGGCGTTTTACTCGTGGGCACACTCAGACAAAACTGGCACCACCTACAATTTTATTTTTTTATTTTTTTATTTCACCTTTATTTAACCAGGTAGGCCAGTTGAGAACAAGTTCTCATTTACAACTGCGACCTGGCCAAGATAAAGCATAGCAGTGTGAACAGACAACAACACGGAGTTACACATGGAGTAAACAATAAACAAGTCAATAACACAGTAGAAAAAAAGAGTCTATATACATTGTGTGCAAAAGGCATGAGGAGGTAGGCGAATAATTACAATTTTGCAGATTAACACTGGAGTGATAAATGATCAGAAAAGTAAATAAATAAAAACAGAATGGGGATGAGGTAGGCAAATTGGGTGGGCTATTTACCGATGGACTATGTACAGCTGCAGCGATCGGTTAGCTGCTCAGATAGTAATGCAGCCTCCCAGGCAGGTCAGTGACACCTCCCTTGTCCCAGAGTGGAAGAATGGCAGAAAGGCAGAGCGAGGGAGTAGAGTAAATAGAGGAATATCACATGGGGCGTCCCCTCCTTTCCCCTTCAGGAGAGAGAAGAGAAGGGGGGAGGAGGGGGGGGGGCGCCCACAGCAGGGGCTGTATTAATGACACCTTTACTGTCCACACACACACACACACACACACCACGCATGCACGCACACACACGCTACTTTCGATCTTTGAGTCTTTTGGGTGCATGTTAAGGTTTGCATGTGAAATAGATGCAGTAGGAACTTAGTAGGTTGCATGCTTTATGGCAGTGGGATATGGACCTGCTCAATTCATGAATCCTTCTCCACGCCGCCACTCAGCCCTGTCCGTGTGTGTTTTGATATACTGCTCTCCACCCAGTGACTTCATCAGGGCATTAATAAAGCTCCATAAATATGCAGTGCAGACCGGCTTGGCCTCCTCTCCCCCATGTGGTAACTGAACACGTCTTGTGCTGTGTTGCTCTGTGCTTCACCTACCATTGGGGACAAGTTACAGTGTTTATGAGACCGGAGAATTGTCTGCGTTAGTGAGTGTTTTGGACTGGCGGTGGTCTATTATATCAGATGGTGTGTGTGTGTGTGTGTGTGTGGTATGTTTGGAGTGGTTGCATAGTGCAGTATTTTACAGGAAGCTGTGAATGTGGGGGGGCTGTCTGTGTGTTGGGGCAGTGGGTTGGGCAGAGACTAGCAACAGTGGCTGGGTTGGTTGTCTGCTTCCGCGGTCGGCTCACATGCCTTATCTCCAGGAAATACACTTGAGGAGATCTTGGAAACCACTAGCAGCTGTCCCACAGAACAGATGAAAAGACCGGGTCAGGAATCAGGATGTACGATTAGCAACTGCGATTTCACATTCACACACTTTCCTACTGCTACGGAGAACATGTGGCTGGAGGTCTGATGTGTGGATGTCTGTGGAGTATTGACTCCTGTTGAGTCCTATTGCTGTTTGTTTAGGCCTGAGTGTTGATTCCACAGGTCAGAGTCTGCAGGGGCGTGTGGATGTTAGCTGTTAGCACCACTGTGTGTGTTTGAACAGCTGCCACTCCCTCTCGGTGGAGACTTGGCTTATTCTATCTTATCTGCAAGGAAATACTCAAGGCTGTCATGACCCTGACTTCCCCTCTTTGATAAATCAGGAAAAAAGATAAGAAGTCACATCCTCTACTTCTACCGTTAGATAGCCTTATTGGGGGAGGGGGGGGGGGGGGGTGAGGGAACAGGCTGAATTGTATTAGCACCCTAAAGGTGCCTGCTGGGTAGGAAGCAAGAGATGGAGGGAACACTAATGAGTGATCACTCCATTCCTGTCTGTCATTCTCTGTGTTACCTTCTCTGTCACCCCGCTCTATCGCTGTTTCCCTTAACCTGTGCCTCCCTCTTTCTCCCACTCCCTCGCACATCCACCCAATGCACCCGCTTCTTGCTCTCTCTTTCTCTCCCTCCCCCTTTCTCTCTATCATATCAACCTGTTCCCTCACCATGGTGTTGATGACTAAATGTCATGGGAAAAATCAATATGTGCTGACTTCCTGTGGGTTCCTTGTGGGAGGGGAGTGTTGCAGGGAGGAGGGTTACAGGCAGGGAGGCTAACAGTAAACACAGACTGGCTGTGCTGTGCTGTGCTGTGCTGTGCTGTGCTGTGCTGGGGCTAGGGCAGGAGCAGATGGGGACGACAGCAGACTACACAGAGGAGAGGAGCTTCTTTCAGGATTAGTTCACTGGCTGTCTCTCTATGAGGGGATGACCAATAGCTGAACAGGGTATAGTGACTGAGCTACAGGCTGCCCATACTTTACAAATACAGTGTGTGCTGGGGGGGGGGTGGCACTTAAATCCTCACAGACTGTCAGATAAAATTTGCTTAATTTTACTCCCGTTCTTCACCCTTCTAAGACAAGCACGCACAGACATAGGTGCACACACAAATAGCTACACACATAACTAGACATACGTTGGCCTAATTTGTTGCCCAGATGTGAGCCTGGAGTTTTTTCTCCCTCCTCATCTTGTTGTTGATCTCTTGCGGATGTTGTTACGAGAGAGAGAGAGGAAGTTAATAAGAATATAAAACAGGAAGGGAATATATTAAAAGGAGCGAACACACACACACACACACACACACACACACACACACACACACACACACACACACACACACACACGCTGTTACACTCTCTCCCCAGCAGTCAGCTCATTAGAATGTGTGAGGAGATCCCTCTCAGCACTGCCTCTCTCTCTCTCTCTCTCACTTTCCCTTTTCCCTGTCTCTCTTTCTTTCTCTCTCCATTTCTCTCCCTCTTTCACTGCATCTCACTTGCTCCCCTCTCTCTTTTTGCCACTATGTATGCATCTCTCTTCCCCAGTCTCTTTCTCTCTCTCCTGCACTCTCTTTCTCTCTCCCCCAGTCTCTTTCTCTCTCTCCTGCACTCTCTTTCTCTCTCCCCCAGTCTCTTTCTCTCTCTCCTGCACTCAATTTTCAATTTCAAGGTACTTTATTGGCATGACATTAGACACTATTTCAAAGTGAGGTTAGAAAACGCCCCCTCTCATTCCATATGTGTGTGCTGTGTGTTAGGGTGTGTGGGGGGAGGGTAGAGGGTAGAGGGTAGCTGGGGGGTAGGGAGTGTTGCCCTGGGCTGGATTAATGAATGGTTGCTATGTAATTATGAATACAGATTATCTGTATCTTAACAGTGTGTTTTCACAGAGACTGGCCTTTTAGTCTCTCTCTCTCTCTCTCTCTCTCTCTCTCTCTCTCTCTCTCTCTCTCTCTCTCTCTGTCTCTCTGTCTCTCTGTCTCTCTGTCTCTGTCTCTGTGTGTGTGTTACTGTGCAGTAGTCAATGATTTGACTTTAGGCATCCAAGTGAAGGATGGGCCAGCAATACAGAAGGCTGACTGTCACAAATGAACAAGTACCCCCCCCCCCCCCCCCCTCCCTTCTCATTCAACACTCTCTGTGTGTAATCAATGTGTATACATTTATATACTAGGAGCCTGTCTCTCCCACCAGTCCTATAGGTATGACTTCACCAAGATTAGGCCAAGGTCACGGGAGCCCCAGATCTCTCATTATGAAATGTGTCAGGTTGATGGCTGTAACGGTGAGGATGGGGTGGACCCGGGGCTAGGGGGCTGGATGCTCGAATTGGATCCTCCTGTCTCTCAGCTCAGGTCACACTCACACACGGTGTCAATGAGCCACTGGGAGACAGGAAGTAGTAATATGACGATATTAGGTTCCGGTGAAGGAGCTGGCTTTCTCTGCACTTATCTGAGGTGGAAGGGTCTGCTTGTCCAACAGAAGTAATCAGATGTAGTTGGGGTAATACCTCTCCCTGATCCTCCCACTCGGGCATGGGTAGGGTTAGGGGTGTAGTCCGAGCCACCCCCGGGTAGAGAGAGAGAGGGGTGTGGATAGGGTGGTGTATAAGCCTCTTGTGTCGTGTCCAGCAATCTGGATTCAGGGCTCTAGAATCCCCAATCTTTAGTTACCAGTCAGCAGAGCGGAAAGTAGCTGGGCTCAGGAGAAGGAGGCTGGTTGTAAATCCTCTATATCGCCCCCTGTTGATCCTCGCTGTTAAACCCCTAATACCCTGTCTGTCTTTGTCTCTCTCCCATTCTGATCATGATAGGGTCATACCTCTAAGATTAAACCTTGATGTAAGAGGTTATCAGGCTAAGAGACTGTGTGCTTTAGATACTCGAACTCCAGATGTGTCTCTTCCTACTCGCATGTTAACATAATATCGACCCTGTTGCCTAGTCACTTTACCCTTACTATATGTACATAGCTATCTCAATTACCTCGCACCCCTGCACATCGACTCGGTTCTGCTATTCCCTGTATATAGCCATGTTATTTTTACTCATTATTTTTATATATATATATATTTTGTTTAGCTTTATCTTTAACTCTGCGTTGTTGTAAAAGGACCCGTAAGTAAGCGTGTTAGTCTAGTTGTTTAGGAAGCATGTGACAAATAACAGTTTGGTCCATAATATACTCTCCGAGGCTCTTTGTAAGCCAGTAACACCACTGGTGTAAAACTCTAGTGTTGCTCGGCTCACCTTTGGAAGCAAGTGAAGTGGCACACTCAGATTCACGGGTCAGCTTCTTCCCAAGTGAACTTTCTCGGCTATAAATAGCCTGATGTTTATCAGAGCTACAGGTTACTCACCCACAGTCTCACGCACACCCTACACATACTGTACACTACACTACACACACACACTGCGTAGGCCTCTAAAAAGGCTCTCCTTAATATAAAGATATATATTTGGACTAGGGCAAGAGTGTGTATATTACCTCCAGGTTGCTGCTGTCTGTTGGAGTGAATATTAAACAGACCTCAGTGGGCAGTCTGTTTGGTGGTCTGTCTGGCTTGTCGGTCTGCAGTATACATTACGTTGACTGGACGTTTTCCAAATGTTTCCCTAACCACCTCTGTATTGTGATCTCTTTCAGGCGCCACCAGAGACATTGGATCAGCTCTTACCAGGATGTGTATGCGGCATCGCAGCATCGAGGCCAAACTGCGCCATTTCACCAAGTAAGTCCCGCTCTCTTACGCAGGCATCCTCCTATAGTGGGGATTGGTCCCAAGAACTGTCAATCACTGCTCTGTGTAAACCATATCTTTGACGATGGTAGCCAACAGTAATGAGTAGTAGCTGTCATCCCATCCATGTTCCTTGGCTGACCTTCTGATAGTCTGTGGTAAGCTTTGGACAAACTGTGACCGTTGATTTTGTTCAGAGGCTACAACAGTATTGTCATGAGAATATGTGGTAGGCTTACATTTACATTTAGGTCCTTTAGCAGACACTCTTATCCAGAGAGACTAACAGGACCAATTAGGGTTAAGTGCCTTGCTCAAGGGCACATCGGTTGGAGTGGTCATCCCCAAAGCCAACACCTCCTTTGGCCGCCTTTCCTTACAGTTCTCTGCTGCCAGTGACTGGAACGAATTGCAAAAATCACTGAAGCTGGAGACTTACATTTCCCTCACTAACTTTAAACATCAGCTATCTGAGCAGCTAACTGATCGCTGCAGCTGTACATAATCCATCTGTAAATAGCCCACCCAATCTACCCACCTCACCCCCATATTGTTTTTATTTACTTTGCTGCTCTTTTGCACACCAGTATCACTACTTACACACCATCTGCTCATCTATCACTCCAGTGTTAATCTGCTAAATTGTAATTACTTTGCTACTATGGCCTATTTATTGCCATACCTCCTCATGCCATTTGCACACACTGTATATAGACTTTCTGTATTTTCTAGTGTGTTATTGACTGTACGCTTGCTTATTCCATGTAACTCTGTGTTGTTGTGTTGCTGTGTTGTTGTTTCAAGCTTTGCTTGATCTTGGCCAGGTCGCAGTTGTAAATGAGAACTTGTTCTCAACTAGTTTACCTGGTTAAATAAAGGTGAAATGAAAAAAATAAAAATCGATAGATTTTTCACCTCTGTGATTTGAATCAGCGACCTTTCGGTTACTGGTCCAACACTCTTAACTGCTATGTTACCTGCTGCCCAGACTCTCTTCATGCTAGAAGAGTGAATTCACACGTGTCATCCTCCACTGAGCGAGGTACCAGTCATGGGTTTTCCATGTAAGTCTATCCCAGTGTTTGGGTCGGGTCCGTGGTAATGTGGAAATAGCAGGGCGGAATACTTGTGCATGTGGGATTTAGACACAGGATCACCTCAGACGGGTTATTCTACACACTATCTAGACTGGAACCTTCACCCCCTAAAATGTATGATGCCGACAGGAGACGGAGGGAGGAGAAAACAGAATGTGAGGACGAACACGCTCCATTTCCCCCTTCCTCCGCTCCGCTCCTCCATCTTCTCCCCCTCCCTCCCTCCCCTCTCCCCGAATCCCAAGCACCTCATTATAGGACATCTGTAGACTATTCTCTCAGACACTTAGGCTAAATGAATGGCACCACCGGCAGCAGCCTGCTCTGTTCTAGACCACACAGTAAACCTCAAAGAAAGGAATCCATTCTATTTAGTTTGCAGTCTCTAATGACTTTTCCAAATCAGAGGCTATTACCATGATGATGATAATGATGATGGTGGTGTCTGTGGTGATGAGCATGATGATGATGATAATAATGATGATGATGATGATGGTGTCTGTGATGATGATGATGGTGGTGTCTTGTCGGGGTGTTTACATTCCTTACAAAGCATTTCTGGGAACAAAAGTTTCTCAAAACTGATCTCCTAACCCGTTGACATTGCACCACACTATAAACAGGGATGAAGCACACATCAGCACTGTGCTGTCAGTCTGTGAGTGGTCGACCTGGGAGGCTGCAGTTTCCCCGCTCCACCATGGGACTCCCAGCTCGTCCTGTAGTGACGGGGGTGTGCAGATGTGCAACATACCACAAATAGTGAAGTGGGACGAACCACGAAGGAAAATGTATATAACCGCTTTCCCTTTCCAAAGATCATATATCTTAGAGCTTATAGAGTTCATCATGGCAAAGATTCATTTTGTCCACGTGTTCCATATGATGTGTACCAGATGAAGACAAATTGTTACATTTAAATGGAAAAGAAAATCATTGTAGCCTCCCGAGTGACGCAGCGGTCTAAGGCACTGCATCCCAGTGCCTGAGGCGTCACTACAGACCTGGGCTCGATCCCGGGCTGTGTCACAACCCGGCCGCGACCGTGAGTCCCATAGGGCGGCGCACAATTTGCCCAGCGTCGTCCGGGTTAGGGGAGGGTTTGGCTGGGTGGGGCTTTACTTGGCTCATTGCGCTCTAGCGACTCCTTGTGGCGGGCCGGGCGCCTGCAGGCTGACTTCGGTCATCAGTTGAACAGTGTTTCCTCCGACACATTGGTGCAGCTGGCTTCCTTGTTAAGCGGGCGGGTGTAAAGTCGCGCTGTTTGGCGTGTCATGTTTCGAATGACTCATGACTCCGCCCTTCACCTCTCCCGAGCCTGTTTGTCAGTTGCAGCGATGAGACAAGATCGTAATTGGATATCACAAAATTGGGGAGAAAAAGCAGGTTAAGTACAAACATTTTTTTTTTTTTAAGTAAATCATTATTATAACCGTTAATTAACACACCCATTGTACCTCGCTCTTTCTCTTTCCCTCTGTCCTCCCAGTGCTCTGATGGAGAGCTTGATCACTCCTCTCCAGGACAGGATTGAGGATTGGAAGAAGACCGCCAACCAGCTGGACAAGGACCATGCCAAAGGTGAACAATAATAATAATGATAACAATATTGGATTGGATTTACATAGCGCCTTTCTACCAGCTGAGCTACTCAAAGTGCTTTGCATAGTAAGGGGTAAACTCACCTCATCCAACACCAATGTGTGGCACCCAACCTGGGTAATGCACGGCAACCATTGTCGTGCCAGAACGCTCACCACACATCGGCGAGCATGGTGGAGAGGTGAGGAGTGATATATGCCAAGTAGGAATGAGGGGGGATGACTAGGTGGCCATGATGAAAACATCATGATGGAGGTGAGACACACACAGGGTACCTCAATCATATTCCCCTCTGTCTCCTGGGCCAATATGGATGACGTTCTGTACCCGCTCTCTCCTCCAGAGTACAAGAGATCTCGCCATGAGATCAAGAAGAAGTCCTCAGACACCATGAAACTGCAGAAGAAGGCCCGGAAAGGTAGGCTGCTCCTCTTCTCTCTCGCTCTCTCCGACTGATAACTAGCATGGCTGAACACTCCTAAACTGCCCTCTCCTGCTTTCCAGTGCTCTGAAATCACAGCAGGTTTCGCATTTTGTTTGGGCTGTATAACTATAGGTTAACCCGGACATTCTCTGTAATGTAACAGTCTCAGCTGTGTCTCCCCTTCAGCATGATTTTACAGTAGTAGTAGTGCTGAAAATGTCAAGGTCAAATCCTCAAGGTGAGATCCTTTGCCAAGGCATTGTAGCTGGTTGACGATTACAGTTTGGTCTTTAAAAGGGCCTCAAATCGCCTCAAATCACTCGAGTGAGGGGGTGAAATGAGGGAAGCCGCAGTGAGGGAGAACATAGCTCCACTCCCTGTTAGTGAAGACTGAGGTTATAGAGCAACACTCTCCCCTGGTGGTCAGGATGATAATGACAGGCCTTCCCTCATTCGCGATGATGCAGTTCACTCTGATCCAGCAGCCAATAAATACTGTTGTCTATTTAAGGCTATTTCTAGACAGTTGCCAGGCAGATGCAAGAACCTAAAATGATCAACTGAGGTGTATTTCATCTTAAAACCGGTGGAACATTGATTTTGGGGTTGCTTTACCAGGCTGAATTGTTTTTGATTTTGGCAACAGTGATTTTGCTCTAACCGTGCGCACTTTGGCCGTGAACTGAGCTGTGACGGCTTCCTTGTACTAACCCTAACGATGAGCTCAACGATCTCTGCTCTCTCTCCTTTACCTCTGTCACCCCTCTGACCCCCTGTATGTCCCCCAAATCCTCCTCTCAACCCATCTTTGTTGTCCCTTCCTCTTTCTATTTTTCTCTCCCTCCTCTCTCTTTCTCGCTCTCTCTCTGTCTGCGGTTGATTTCCCTTCTGTAGAAATCCAGGGTAAGTATGTGGTTCTCGTCCCACAACACTGCTGTGCTATGCTACATCTTCTTGACATGTATTCTGTCTAGAGGGGTTTTCCCATGCCCCAAAAAATACTATTTGGAGAAAAAAAAAGCTAAGTGATTTACATCACTGTAATACATTTGGCCTGACTCACTCATCTTCAGCTAGTTAGGCCTAGTAGCTGTAACCTTTAAAAGTCTGTCTACTTTCTGAGGCCTCTGGGAATGCCGTCCTGTGACCTTTGTGACTCCTGCATGACTTGTTCTAAAGCTCTTTCTGCTCACAGCGCTGGTTGCTGTTGACTAAGGTTCCCCCCTATCTTCTCTATCATGGCCGTCTCTGATACTACTCCCTGCTGCATGACTTAACATTACAAGACATTTTCCATTATTACTTCTGTAGATGTCAGTCTGTTTAGTGTCTGTATGCATTTCTGTTTAGCTCATGTAGATACAGTACCAGTGTAGAGTTTGTAGATCATTCTGTCCTGTGTCCTGGCTTGGGGGACCGAGAAGGGAGGGATGAGAGGGGAGAGATTTATCCCTTCAAGCCCAGACACACCATACAGTTCTAATCATTTCTTTCTCTCCTCCTCTCTCTTTTATGTCACACTTTGGTTTTTCCTTGTGACCTCTCTGTTACCCTCTTCTCCTCCTTTTGTCCTCCCTTGTCCCGCTACCTGCATTCTCTCTACATACCCAATCCCCCACTCCCTGAATACTATGCCCCTGCCCTCTGTTTCCCTTTCCCTGCTCCTTGTCCCTGTCCCCTGTGCTCTTCCTCCTGGCTCAACAGGCCGAGGGGACCTGCAGCCCCAGCTGGATAGTGCCATGCATGATGTGAATGACATGTACCTGCTGATGGAGGAGACAGAGAAGCAGGCGGTGCGCAGAGCTCTGGTGGAGGAGAGGGGACGCTTCTGCACCTTCATCGGCTTCCTGCAGCCTGTAGTGGTAAGACGAGGAGGGGAGGCAGGGGCTGTATGGGGAGGGGGAACACCAGGGAGCTGGGGTGAGACATGGGGCCAATCCCTAATCGTCCCTTAAGCCCTACGCTTTATGCACTTGTGGTGATCTGAGAGGATTTGATTGGTATAAGCAATATGGTAAAACTTCCATCTAGCCTATCAGAGGGCGGGGTGGAGCTATTACCAGGTTGCTCATACCAATCAATTCCTATCAAGTCTCCACAAGGGCACAGGATGAAGGGTTTAGGGGATGTTTTGGGATCTGGCCAGAGTGTAGATGAAACAGGAGGAGGGGAGACTTGTCAGGTGCTGAAACCTAACTTGGGGGGGAGTCAATAAGCCACCAGCTAAAATATGTTGACATTGCCCTCTAGTGTTGAGTCGAAGCTGAACAGTTGCAGTCATTCACATAAGGCCAGTGCTATTGCCATATACAGTGCCTTGCGAAAGTATTCAGCCCCCTTGAACTTTGCGACCTTTTGCCACATTTCAGGCTTTAAACATAAAGATATAAAACTGTATTTTTTTGTGAAGAATCAACAACAAGTGGGACACAATCATGAAGTGGAACGACATTTATTGTATATTTCAAACTTTTTGAACAAATCAAAAACTGAAAAATTGGGCGTGCAAAATTATTCAGCCCCTTTACTTTCAGTGCAGCAAACTCTCTCCAGAAGTTCAGTGAGGATCTCTGAATGATCCAATGTTGACCTAAATGACTAATGATGATAAATACAATCCACCTGTGTGTAATCAAGTCTCCGTATAAGTCTCCGTATGCACCTGCACTGTGATAGTCTCAGAGGTCCGTCAAAAGCGCAGAGAGCATCATGAAGAACAAGGAACACACCAGGCAGGTCCGAGATACTGTTGTGAAGAAGTTTAAAGCCGGATTTGGATACAAAAAGATTTCCCAAGCTTTAAACATCCCAAGGAGCACTGTGCAAGCGATACTATTGAAATGGAAGGAGTATCAGACCACTGCAAATCTACCAAGACCTGGCCGTCCCTCTAAACTTTCAGCTCATACAAGGAGAAGACTGATCAGAGATGCAGCCAAGAGGCCCATGATCACTCTGGATGAACTGCAGAGATCTACAGCTGAGGTGGGAGACTCTGTCCATAGGACAACAATCAGTCGTATATTGCACAAATCTGGCCTTTATGGAAGAGTGGCAAGAAGAAAGCCATTTCTTAAAGATATCCATAAAAAGTGTTGTTTAAAGTTTGCCACAAGCCACCTGGGAGACACACCAAACATGTGGAAGAAGGTGCTCTGAAACCAAAATTGAACTTTTTGGCAACAATGCAAAACGTTATGTTTGGCGTAAAAGCAACACAGCTGAACACACCATCCCCACTGTCAAACATGGTGGTGGCAGCATCATGGTTTGGGCCTGCTTTTCTTCAGCAGGGACAGGGAAAATGGTTAAAATTGATGGGAAGATGGATGGAGCCAAATACAGCACCATTCTGGAAGAAAACCTGATGGAGTCTGCAAAAGACCTGAGACTGGGACGGAGATTTGTCTTCCAACAAGACAATGATCCAAAACATAAAGCAAAATCTACAATGGAATGGTTCAAAAATAAACATATCCAGGTGTTAGAATGGCCAAGTCAAAGTCCAGACCTGAATTCAATCGAGAATCTGTGGAAAGAACTGAAAACTGCTGTTCACAAATGCTCTCCATCCAACCTCACTGAGCTCGAGCTGTTTTGCAAGGAGGAATGGGAAAAAATGTCAGTCTCTCGATGTGCAAAACTGATAGAGACATACCCCAAGCGACTTACATCTGTAATCGCAGCAAAAGGTGGCGCTACAAAGTATTAACTTAAGGGGGCTGAATCATTTTGCACGCCCAATTTTTCAGTTTTTGATTTGTTAAAAAAGTTTGAAATATCCAATAAATGTCGTTCCACTTCATGATTGTGTCCCACTTGTTGTTGATTCTTCACAAAAAAATACAGTTTTATATCTTTATGTTTGAAGCCTGAAATGTGGCAAAAAGTCACAAAGTTCAAGGGGGCCGAATACTTTCGCAAGGCATTGTATAATAACACTGACTGAAATGAGTCTCGTTGTTTTGACCAGAATGGAGAGATTGCCATGCTGGGAGAGATCACTCACCTTCAGGCCATAATTGATGACCTCACTGTGCTGACCACTGATCCCCACAAACTGCCCCCCGCCAGCGAGCAGGTACCCACACTCTCTTCTAATATATTTGTATTATTTTTAGCCTAGTATTTTAGTATAATGCTCCATATCTCAGTCCCGCCGTCTAGACAGAGGTCATTAGATGCTAGATGGAACAGTGCTTGTGTGATAGAGTGAAATGTGCCATAACAAGAATAGCATCATAATGTGCACCAGCAAGCAATATGCTATTAATTTATCCGAATGTGATAATATGACCAGTGTGCTCTATTGATGTCTGTTTGTACAGAGTTAGATTAGTAATGCGTAGGAGTTCCTATAAGGGAAGCATGCAGTTTACCAGCTCGCTCATTACAACTGAAGCTAATGCTACACGTCCATGTGAATCATTCTCATATCCCCCCCCCCCCCCCCCCTCCCTTTCAGGCAAAAATGCGTAACTGAATTGTTTCCAGCAGCACAGTTACAGTCACCAACTCTCTGGTTAACATGAAAACTGCCTAACTAGCTGTGCTAGGGCGAGTAAAATGGTCATAGGGGTCTCATTTATGTCTGGAAGTAGCTAGCAAGCTAGCCAATATTAGTTTGGGTGCTTGACTGCTGTTGTAAGGCCAGAACGCTCAAATCAACCCTACTCCTCGGCCCGAACGTCCAGTGTGCGCTCCGAGTGCGAAACGGTCTGAATTTACACACTGACAATCTGACAACGCACTGAATTTATGAGCGTCACATTGTACAGCGCCATATTTTCTGCTCCATCCTAACGGAAACCCAGAGGGTTTTTTGTTTTCATGGAATAGAAACACCATAATATGAATCAAATGCATTAACTTCTTACGGATCATTGGAACGCTAGCCTCCCACCTCGACAACTTCCGGTGAAATTGCAGAGTACCAAATTCAAACGACAGAAACCGTAATATTACACATTCATAAAAATACAAGTGTCATACATCATTTAAAAGCTAAACTTCTTGTTAATCCAGCCGCTTTGTCAGATTTCAAAAAGGCTTTACGGCAAAAGCACACCATGCGATTATCTAAGGACTGCGCCCCGCATTACATACATTTTCCAACCAAGCAGAGGTGTCAGGAAAGTCAGAAATAGCAATAAAATAAATCACTTACCTTTGAAGATCTTCATCTGGCTGCAATCACAAGGGTCCCAGCTACATAACAAATGGTCCTTTTGTTCGATAAAGTTCTTCTTTATATCCCAAAAAAGTCAGTTTCATTGGCGAGCTTGACTCAGTAATCCACCGGTTTCCCTCGTTCAAAATGCATACAAATGAATACCGTAAATTACCAATAATCTTCTTCCAAACATATCAAACAACATTCCTAATCAATCCTCAGGTACCCTAATATGTAAATAAACGATACAATTTAAGACGGAGAATACCGGAGACCATTACCGGAGATAAATAACAAAGTGCACGACCTCACTGGAATGCGCAACAAACACTACAGCCAAAATGGGAGCCACTTTGAAAAACTACAAATTCTAGCTAAATTTTCAAAAAACAAGCCTGAAACGCTTTCTAAAGACTGCAGTTCCTATATGTCAGCAATCTGGGAGTCTTCCTTTTATATTCCCATTCCCAGCCATTGGAATAAGTGGGTTTTCACCTGCCATATCAGTTCTGTTATACTCACAGACATTATTTTAACAGTTTTGGAAACTATCCAATACTACCAATTATGTGCATATCCTAGCTTCTGGGCCTGAGTAACAGGCAGTTTACTTTGGGCACCTCATTCATCCAAACTTCCGAAATAATGCCCCCTAGTCCGAAGAAGTCAATCAAGTACCAGTCAAAAGTCTGGACACAGCTACTGATTCCAGGATTTTTCAAAATGTTTACTATTTTCTACATTGTAGAATAATAGTGAATCAATCCAATTTTAATCAAATGTATTTATAAAGCCCTTCTTACATCAGCTGATGTCACAAAGTGCTGTACAGAAACCCAGCCTAAAACCCCAAACAGCAAGCAATGCAGGTGTAGAAGCACGGTGGCTAGGAAAAACTCCCTTGAAAGGCCAGAACCTAGGAAGAAACCTAGAAAGGAACCAGGTTATGAGGGGCGGCCATTCCTCTTCTGGCTTTGCCGGGTGGAGATTATAACAGAACATGGCCAAGATTTTCAAATGTTCATAGGTGACCAGCAGGGTCAAATAATAATAATAATCACAGTGGTTGTAGAGTGTGCAACAGGTCAGCACCTCAGGAGTAAACGTCACTTGGCTACCGCTCCTGCTGTCTTTAGAGAGTTGAAAACAGCAGGTCTGGGACAGTAGTACGTCCGGTGAACAGGTCAGAGTTCCATAGCCGCAGGCAGAACAGTTGAAACTGGAGCACCAGCACGACCAGGTGGACTGGGGACAGCAAGGAGTCATCATGCCAGGTAGTCCTGAGGCATATGTCCTAGGGCTCAGGTCCTCGGAGAGAGAGAAAGAAAGAGAGAGGGAATTACAGAGAGAATACTTAAATTCACACAGGACACCGGATAAGACAGGCGGTATACTCCAGATATAACAAACTGACCCTAGCAGGGCCAAGCAGGCAGGATATAACCCCACCTACTTTGCCAAAGCACAGCCCCCACACCACTGTAGGGATATCTCCAACCACCAACTTACCATCCTGAGACAAGGCTGAGTATAGCCCACAAAGATCTCCCCCACGGCACAACTCAAGGGGTGCGGCCAACCCGGACAGGAAGATCACATCAGTGACTCAACCCACTCAAGTGACGCACCCCTCCTAGGGATGGAATGGAAGAGCACCAGTAAGCCAGTGACTCAGCCCCTGTAATAGGGTTTGAGGCAGAGAATCCCAATGGAGAGAGGGGAACCGGCCAGCCAGAGACAGCAAGAGCGGTTCGTTGATCCAGTGCCTTTCTGTTCACCTTCACACTCCTGGGCCAGACTACACTCAATCATAGGACCTACTGAAGAGATGAGTTGTCGATAAAGACTTAAAAGGTTGAGACTGAGTCTGCGTCTCTCACATGGATAGGCAGACCATTCCATTAAAATGGAGCTCTATAGGAGAAAGCTCTGCCTCCAGCTGTTTGCTTAGGATTTCTATGGACAATAAGGAGGCCTGCGTCTTGTGACCGTAGCGTACGTGTAGGTATGTACGGCAGGACCAAATCGGAAAGATAGATAGGAGCAAGCCCATGTAATGCTTTGTAGGTTAGCAGTAAAACCTTGAATCAGCCCTTGTGAAGACATCACAACTATGAAATAACACATATGGATTCAGTTAAGAACTCATTCTTATTTACAAGGACAGCCTACCGTCTCCCACGTGCCTGCAATATGGAAGACTATCAAATGCTTCTCAAAGTTGCTCTCTGGTGGTGAAACTAGCAATAACTTGCATTAACAGAAAAAAAAATGGCTGACAAATAGATAAAGTGCCACAGAATGCTGCGTTATCCATCAAGGTGTGCCGCAGTATGACGCAACTTTTAAAGGATGAACCACTGTATAACACTTATATGGTGCCAATTGGATTGACTCTCTCTCTCTCTCTCCCAGGTGATCAAAGACCTGAAGGGTTCAGACTACAGCTGGTCCTACCAGACCCCTCCCTCCTCCCCCAGCAGTTCTGGCTCCAGGAAGAGCAGCATGTGCAGGTACGAACCGGAGGGAGACAGGACACAGGGGCAAGAAATACAGACATTTGTATTGACATGGATTCATTTGATTTGATCAACGAATGGGGATTCTTTGTTTTTGTTCTGAGCCTAGGTGTGTGGATGACGTGTTGTAGGCTATGTGAGTGTGAACATGCAGTACGTCTGACAATGAAAGTGACAGCGAAAGTGTGTCAGTGAGAGGTGCCGTTCAGATAAGTGTCGTATCTTAGGGGGAAAAAAGGCGCCCCTGCATGTCTGCGCACGTCTGTCTGTATGAGTGTCTGCTGAGCGTCTGTCTGTATGAGTGTCTGCTGAGCGTCTGTCTGCTGGTCCATATGTCTGTTATGTCATCTGTCCTCGCAGAGTTTAATCACAAATGGCACCATATGGCATGCAACACTCAGAGCACTAAACATTTTTTCCCCCGTATTTTTTCACTTAGTGGTGAAAATTACAACTTTATTTCAACTTAAAACAGACTTGTTTGATGATACCAAATAGCACATGACATGTATATTACAATGTTAGGGTGTGTTTTTCAAAATAATCCCTGTTTCCATGTGTGATGAAGTAGGACACTTGTTAGGTCTGAAGTGGTGTCCTCTGTTCTGAACAAGTATCTCTCAGGCTTGTCACGGCACTGCTCTGATGTGTTGACATGGTCTATGTGTCTGTGTGTTTATGTGTGCGTGTCGCTTGTGTCACTGTCTGGGAGGCCATGTCTTTGGGCATGCCAGCTACCCTGCCCTGTACCCTGTGTGTCTAATCTACCCATGCTTGGTTCTCACATGTTCTCACACTCTCTTAACTTGTCTTTTCCATCTTTCCTCCTCCTCTCCCTCCCTAACCCTCTACCTCTGACCCCCCTCCACGCTCAACATGTCTATCCCCATCCCTGCATGTGTGTGTGTGTGTGTGTGTCTCCCAACCTTTCCACTCTACATTCACACTTACCCTTGGTGTTCTGTGTGTTTGGCCTCTTCTCTATTTCCTGTGGTTTGATCACTTCCTATTCTTCTGTATTTGCACGGCCTCTTTCTCTTCCTGTGTGTTTGGCTTCTCTACTCTCTGTGCCTCTTTCCCTCCTATTCTGGTTGGGTTCCCTTATTTCACTGCTGCTGCTCTACTTTCAACTCCAACTTGGGAATGTCCTCATCTTAACCTCTGCCCATCATATAAACTACCTGTCTCTTATATGAACTCTACCCATCATATAAACTACCTGTCTCTTATATGAACTCTACCCATCATATGAACTACCTGTCTCTTATATGAACTCTACCCATCATATAAACTACCTGTCTCTTATATGAACTATAACCATCATATAAACTACCTGTCTCTTATATGAACTCTACCCATCATATGAACTACCTGTCTCTTATATGAACTCTACCCATCATATAAACTACCTGTCTCTTATATGAACTCTACCCATCATATAAACTACCTATCTCTCTTATATGAACTATAACCATCATATAAACTACTTGTCTCTTAAATGAACTCTACCCATCATATAAACTACCCGTCTCTCTTATATGAACTCTACCCATCATATAAACTACCCATCATATAAACTACCCGTCTCTCTTATATGAACTCTACCCATCATATAAACTACCCGTCTCTCTTATATGAACTCTACCCATCATATAAACTACCCGTCTCTCTCATATGAACTCTACCCATCATATAAACTACCCGTCTCTCTCATATGAACTCTACCCATCATATAAACTACCTGTCTCTCTCATATGAACTTTACCCATCATATACACTACCCGTCTCTCTCATATGAACTCTACCCATCATATAAATTACCCGTCTCTCTCATATGAACTCTACCCATCATATAAACTACCCATCATATAAACTACCCGTCTCTCTCATATGAACTCTACCCATCATATAAACTACCCGTCTCTCTCATATGAACTCTACCCATCATATAAACTACCCATCATATAAACTACCCGTCTCTCTCATATGAACTCTACCCATCATATAAACTACCTATCATATAAACTACCGTCTCTCTCATATGAACTCTACCCATCATATAAACTACCCGTCTCTCTCATATGAACTCTTCCCATCATATAAACTACCCATCATATACACTACCCGTCTCTCTCATATGATCTCTACCCATCATATAAACTACCCATCATATAAACTACCCGTCTCTCTCATATGAACTCTACCCATCATATAAACTACCTGTCTCTCTCATATGAACTCTTCCCATCATATAAACTACCCATCATATAAACTACCTATCTCTCTTATATGAACTCTACCCATCATATAAACTACCTATCTCTCTTATATGAACTCTACCCATCATATAAACTACCTATCTCTCTTATATGAACTCTACCCATCATATAACCTACCTGTCTCTCTCATATGAACTCTACCCATCATATAAACTACCCGTCTCTCTCACATGTACTCTACCCATCATATAAACTACCTATCTCTCTTATATGAACTCTACCCATCATATAAACTACCTGTCTCTCTCATATGAACTCTACCCATCATATAAACTACCTGTCTCTCTCATATGAACTCTACCCATCATATACACTACCCGTCTCTCTCATATGAACTCTGCCCATCATATAAACTACCCATCATATAAACTACCTGTCTCTCTCATATGAACTCTGCCCATGATATACACTACCCGTCTCTCTCATATGTACTCTACCCATCATATAAACTACCTGTCTCTCTCATATGTACTCTACCCATCATATACACTACCTGTCTCTCTCATATGAACTCTGCCCATGATATAAACTACCTGTCTCTCTCATATGAACTCTACCCATCATATAAACTACCTGTCTCTCTCATATGAACTCTGCCCATCATATAAACTACCTGT
Source organism: Oncorhynchus clarkii lewisi (assembly GCF_045791955.1). Classification (NCBI taxonomy): domain Eukaryota; kingdom Metazoa; phylum Chordata; class Actinopteri; order Salmoniformes; family Salmonidae; genus Oncorhynchus; species Oncorhynchus clarkii. Next base: position 57,401,390 of record NC_092152.1, read on the forward strand.
CTCTCTCATATGAACTCTGCCCATCATATACACTACCTGTCTCTCTCATATGAACTCTACCCATCATATACACTACCTGTCTCTTATATGAACTCTACCCATAATATAAACTACCTGTCTCTCTCATATGAACTCTACCCATCATATAAACTACCTGTCTCTCTCATATGAACTCTGCCCATCATATAAACTACCTGTCTCTCTCATATGAACTCTGCCCATCATATACACTACCTGTCTCTCTCATATGAACTCTACCCATCATATACACTACCTGTCTCTCTCATATGAACTCTGTCCATCATATAAACTACCTGTCTCTCTCATATGAACTCTGCCCATCATATACACTACCTGTCTCTCTCATATGAACTCTACCCATCATATACACTACCTGTCTCTCTCATATGAACTCTGCCCATCATATACACTACCTGTCTCTCTCATATGAACTCTGTCCATTGCTTGCTCTGCTCCTCTGGCCCTCGCTACCCTTTTTCATTTCAATTCATCACTCTCTCCCATATCCATTACTACACATCCTCATTCAATCTCACACCTTCTCCACCTCTTGCTTCCTAAATGTGGTTTATATGATATCACCTTCCCTTAAATAATTCCCTTCACCCTGCCTGACCCTATTCCCTGCCCCCTCACCACCCTCTCACCCTGGCCCCACCCCACTGCAGCAGTGTGAACAGCGCCCACAGTAGCGCCTCCCGCTCCTCCGGAGGCTCTCAGACTCACTCACCCAGTTCGTCCTATCGCTACCGCAGCCTGGCCCACCCGCCACCGGGGAACGCTCACCGCCTCAGCAGCGTCTCTTCCCACGACTCAGGCTTCATATCGCAGGACGCCAACGTCTACTCCAAGCCTCCCTCGCCCATGCCCTCTGACATCACCAGCCAGGTATGACTCCCGTCACAGATGTCGCTGCAGTGCTGAAACGTAGATCCGCCCACTCCTTGGTTTTATTTCCTCTACTCTTCTGCCCGACGTCTCTTGGTTTTGCGTTCATTCCATCTCTTTTTTGACCTCTATTTCCCACTGCAGAAGTCGTCAAGCTCTGCATCCTCAGAGGCATCCGAGACCTGCCAGTCAGTCAGTGAGTGCAGCTCTCCCACAACGGTAAGCACAACAGTGACCTCGCACTCCTGTCCTATCGTGTGCAAACATATTGGAATACATGATCCACATAGCCATGCTCGTTTTAGTCATCTGTGTATTGCATACTGTAATGTTGTGCTGTATATGTGTATGAGAGAAGCTGGTAAAACTGACCGGCAGGATGGTCACCCTAAGTACGTGTTCTTCATCAGCCCAGGTCAACCTGCTCTGTCACCGCTGATCTCTTGTCTTTGCCCTCTTTTCTTCTGCTACTCATACCGTTTGTGTATGCGTGTGTTTTGGAGTGCACATGCACGCACTTTTTGTGCATGTACAGTATGTCTCTGTGACCCAGAGGTCACATCACAAAGGCTCCTCCCATAAGCCTTTGGCGTTGATGGACGCTCTGACGATCACGATCTTGTCTCTCCGTTCCGCAGTTTGGCTCGTCCTTCGCTACCTTCCGCCCTGCTCTCTCTCACACTGGCTCCATCAGGCCTCTCTCTGTCATACTTCCTGCGTCCCCACCCTATAACTACTCCCCTGGATCCAACACTACCTCTCCCACATCAAAGGTTCCTTGCTGGAAGGTTTGTTTTCATCTGTACACTTTTCTTTGCCGTTTTTGGTTAGTTTTTTGTTTTTCTATTTTAATTTGTGCTTCTTGAGTTAACGCTTATTCACCAGGTCTTTCTTTTCATTTCACCATCTGCTTAACTCATTCATGACTTCGTTACTTTGCTCCATAACCTGTGTGCCTTTTCTGTTGTAGTTGGCCATCAGTCTCACCCCCCCTGGTTTCAAATCTCCTGTGTGGTGATTTGCTAAACTGAGCAGGCCATGGGTGCCACCCATTTCACCTTTCGAAGTCTCACAAACTCAAAAGGCTTCAAACCAATAAACCCACTCATCAATTTGACCCAATACCAAACACTCACACACGATGAGGAATCCCCCCCGAACTACCCCCACACTGTACCCAGATGAAAGGCGTCAAACTGCTGGATAGTGGACGGGTCTCTCTCAATAGAGAGTTCGCTCTGTTGCTTTTCACTGCTTCTTATTAATCACACCCACCTCTTCAGGATTGGTCCAAGGCAGGTTCTTATGAGCAGCCATTGGCAGCCACGCTTCAGCGGAGGAAGGAGCCCATGGATAGGCTGAAGGAGAGCGAGGCATCCCCGGGCTCCCAGGGATATGCTGGTGCTCACCCAGACGATGTCCAGAGGTCCCGAATGACCCCCGCCACCATCGCTGCCAAGGTAACAGAGAAAATGCAGATTTACCTCGCAATGGTGTGAATACAAGACACTGCTCTAACACAACTGTTGGATTTTAACCCCGGATTGGAGTTTGGTGGTTATAGTCTGTCCATTGTGATTGGTAGTGGTCCTGTGCTCCTACCATGTGATAAGTGTTTGCTAAGGCTATTGATTGCGATACGGTTAGATCCTTAGTCATCATCCTAATCATGTGTTGTTCCTGTGTTAGTCCGCTAGTCCCATGTAGCTCTGTTGGTAGAGCATTCGATTCCCACGGTGGAACCAGTGCGAAAAAAAGTACTAAAATGTATACACTCACTACTGTAAGTCGCATTGGATAAGAGTGTCTGCTTAGTGACTGAAAACAACGTGTTGTCGCTTCCTCCCAGCACGGCGAAGAGGTGTCTCCAGCAGCCAGTGACCTGGCCATGGTCCTGACCCGTGGTCTCAGCATGGAGCAGCAGAAGAGCAACAGGGACTCCTTGCAGTACTCTAGTGGCTACAGCACCCAGACCACCACGCCCTCCTGCTCCGAGGACACTATCCCCTCTCAGGGTACCACTCTGACAAGTACACTCGTAGAGTAAACACCTATACATACAGAAGTCCACCTCATGTGCATTAACCAACAGAGAATGCACTCGCTGTCCTCTCTCAGGGAAACCGTCCCCAACAGCATAATACATGCAATACTCATCCTCTGAATAACACACCACACCCTCTATCTCTCTCTCTCTCTCCCCCAGGGTCGGATTATGACTGCTACTCTGTGAATGGAGATGCTGAAGGTGAGGCGTCAACTGACTTTGACAAGTCCTCCACCATCCCCCGCCACAGCAACATCGGCCAGAACTACCGACGCATGATCCAGACCAAGAGGCCGGCCAGCACCGCTGGTCTGCCCAGTGGGGCCCAGGGCGGAGTGCTTGGAGGGGGAGGGGGCATTGGGACCCCTGGGACTGCCACCATCCGCCGAACCCCATCCACCAAGCCGGGTGTGAGACGTACCCTGTCCAACGCGGGCCCCATCCCCATCCGCCCGCCCATAGTGCCAGTGAAGACACCCACGGTGCCTGATGCTCCTGGGGGGTACCCCGGGCCTCCGGTACGTGTGGGCAGTGAGGAGTGTGTGTTCTACGTGGCGGATGACTCCTCCCCCAACGCTTTGGAGTATGTGAAGGCCTCTCCCAAGCGTCTGAGCCTGCCCAACACAGCGTGGGGGTCTGGGGGAGCGATGGAGATGAGTGTGTATGTCCAGCACGGCTCTGAGGAGGACCAGATGATAGCCGCTAACCGCCACAGCCTGGTGGAGAAGATAGGAGAGCTGGTGGCCAGTGCCCATGCCCTTGGGGAGGGACAGTTCCCCTACCCCAACCTCCCTGATGACCCCCCGCCTGGCCCGGCCCCCCAGCATGACCCCCAGGCCCCCGGGTCAGGCACCGACGTGCTGGTGTCCATCCGCAGGGGCGTGCGGCTCCGCAAGACCGTCTCCAACGACAGGTCTGCGCCCAGGATTTTGTGATGGCGCACAACGGAGCGGAGGGAGCGCAGCCTGCACCCACCGAGGTGCCCCAACCACTACATACAGTACTGACTCTGTAGTAAAGAAGTAAATATGACAACAGAAGATTACAACAACAAAAAAGTTTAATTAGAAGTAAATGATAAATAACAATAATAATGCTGATAATGAAAAAGTAAATGATGAATAATAATGACAGGCTCTGGCCACTATAACTCTATCGTGTCTGGGCGCATGTTTGTTTAATTAGCCCCACCATCACCACGGGATCCTCCAGACTGTATATAGAGACTCTGACTGGACTGACTGCTGAGATAGAGAGGGACTGTTTATAGGGACCTGGACTTCCAGCCACCCTCTCCACCTCCTCCCACAACCCCCCACTCCTCACCCAACCTCTTACACCCCCCCCCCCCCCCCCCACCCCCCCACCATTCTAGAGTAAAGCAGAGGGAAGCAGGTGGCAGAGAGACAGGTGAAAAGTGGGGTCAATGGGGGCTCCATCGCTCCCTCTCACTTTGGCTCAGGTCACAAGGCTCTGACGACACACTGTTAGCTTTAAACCATGGCCAACAGTGTGCGTGTGTGCGCACGTGTGCGTGTAAGAGGTGGGCAGAGTTCTGCTGCAGGTCAGCTGGTTGTATTTGAGAGTGGGGCTTCTCTCCTCTGTGTCGTTTTGTTGTTACCCACACACTGGGCACACACTGGCTAAATCAACGTTGTTTCCACGTAATTTGAATGAAATTACATTGCACCAACGTGGAACAGATGTTGAATTGACGTCTGTGCCCAGTGGACTGTTTTTATTGCGACATTTGATTTCCTGTTACCGCTGTATGAGAAACGACAAAATGAAGCCAGGCGTATATATTTTCTAAATCCAGAGAGAACATGTGAATAGGAAATGGAGCAATAAATGTGTTTTATTTTCTGCTTGCGGAGTGGAGGAGAAACAGACGCTGTTATCTTAGGTTTGGGTTCTCTTTTTTAACTTGCAGGCAATCATCAGGCATGCTCAAGTACACATGACAGTTGCTGTCTAACTTTGGCCCTGGACTTTTCTCACGTCCTTGCCTGATGTGTTAAAAAAAAAAAAAAAAATCATGGAAAACTGAAGCACTTTGAAGGTTAATTTCTAGTGTGACCACTAGGGGTCAGTGTGGTCACACTCTGTGATGAGACGAGGGTGCTGGGGGAGTGAGACAGTGGGTTGCCATGCGGTGTGCTGAATGCGTGCCACGGACCAGTGAGCGAAGCAGTTCAATTGGGGAGAGAAAAGGATGATCGAAAAAGGAAGTGGGAAAGAAAGGTGGGAAATGGGAACAGAAGGATACTGGATTGGGGGAATGGTTATGTACAATGGGTCCGTGCTGAAAAATGGTGAATTACAAAAACGGATTTATAATGTAAATCAAAACATTTATGTAAAGAGGGGGATGGTAAGCTGCTGTACTTGTCATCACATGGTGTGAGTCTCAAACATGAGATCCATAGCTAATTTGAACCTTGTGCAGCCTTACGCGGGAGCTGGCTTTGCTAAGGACATTAGAATGAAAGAGTGACTATAGCCAGGGAGAAACAGTGAGGATGATGTAAGGGGTTGCCAGATTGGGAGGAAGAAGGGGGGTATTTATGTTTACAGAGTTAGCTGGAAGAGAGTTGATGCAGCGGAGAGAGATGGAATGAGTATTTCACTGCCTGTTCATACAGTAAGCCCGAGTCGAGAGTCAGACGCACAGGAGGAAGTCAAGACTAGAAACTGTATGAAAATAGAGTAACCTTTCATAAAAATTATGTTGCCATATTTTTTGCAATAACGTTATGCTGTAGTCTTGCTTTTATCAATAAAAAAATGAATAATAATAATCTCCAGAGAACAGTATATCACAGTGACATAGGTTCTGAGCAGGCAAAGAGAGCATTATTCTGACTGTTGTACTGTAGGGTAGGGATGAACTTCATGGGTTAGTCCATGCTCCCTAGCAGTGACTGTTGATGTCCTCACCTTGACAACAATGGCCATTACAAAATGTATCTAAATGCTTAATTATTTATTTTGCCTAAATAGAGCACTGTTTTAGAAATGCCTGTGGCTGTTTTAAAGCGAGGATCTGCTTTGAGAAGGTGAGAGACACACCTGCTGTTGTCGAATATCGCTCATCTGCCGGAGAGAACTTTCCTCATGAACTCAGAAATAGTAGTTCAGTGAGGGGCTGAAGAGGGTATGTGTGTGGGAGTAGGTGAGTGTTTGTGTGACATGGCAGGGTGGGGTGGGGCGGAGGAAGGGGAGGGACCAGCAGTGTGGGTGGAGGTGGCCAGCAGCCCAGGGTGGAAGTGACCTCCCCTGCCACAGTGCATTCTGGACCAGAGGATGCTCATCCAGAGAATTTCTGCAAAGCACAGGTCATAACGATGTATATGTATATATACATGCATATACTGTATAAGAAGGTGAACACTTAATTGTGCAAGTCAAATCGCTAGAATTTTTTAAAAAGGAGTTTACCTCGACATTATTTCGCATTACTGAATTAAAAAAAGGCAAATGTCAAATGTACAGTGTATGACAGCAATATGGGAGTGTGTGTATTAGCCGATTTAACAATACAACTTCTTATCTAACAAAAAGGTAAACATGTTTACTGTCTTTTTAAAATGTGCAGATGTAACTCTGGCAATTATTCTGTTCCAATTTCTTGTCATGCTCGGATTACTCTGCTTCATTCTGATTGTGTGTGATGCTCCTTACCGTTCCCGAGAACCCAACTATGTCTATTAGAGCGAGAGAAAGACAGGATGTGGCACAGAGACAAGACAGGGTGAGTGAGACAGGGCTGTTGGCGAGTGTGTGTTAGGCTGAGACTGAGAGGACCCCTACAGGGGAAACTACAGGGATGTCAGTCTCAGTTGTGTCTCTCTGTCTGGGATGAGGTGACACTCTCCCAAGACACTCTCCCAAGACCCCATGGTGGATGACTAGCAGTCACCTCACTCCCTCACACTCCCACAGCTGGGCTGTCTCTGGGTCCAGACTCTCTTTCCCTCTTTCCTCACTATCACTTGGTTCTCGCCATCCTCGCGCTGGGCACAGACGTCAGTCTAGTTTTGATTTACATTTGGTTGAGTTGTCATCTAACAATAATTCAATGTGAAATCCCCCCCAAAATATTGCAATGTCATTGGATTAGGGTTGAAAGTTGGGTGAAAAAAAGACGGAAGGCACTTACTTTTGATGACTTCTTGCAGATTCAATTAGTTTTCCGCATCGATTAAACGTCATCGCTTAGATTGAAATGGGTTGAAATGACGTGGAAACAACGTTGATTCAACTAGATTTTGCCCAGTGGGCTACCCCCACTTATACTCAATGAATTAACTTGTTGCTTTTAAACCTCTTATCCACCCATCCACCACAACCTCAACTCCAACTAGCAACTCACTCCATAGGCTGCCTCAGCATCAGCTCTTAAGCCAGAGCCAAATCCAAACCCCCAGTAGGACTTTGACTGAAGCACTTTCCCGCTGGGTGCTAATGCAAGGACAGGGAATAACCGTGTCGTCACAATAAAAAGCTAGCTTCACATTTGAAAGAACAACACTTCCTTGAGAACAAGATGTGATGTCTCATGCTGGCTGGATTATAGCTCATGAAATCATTTTAATTAAGCCTTAACTTCACTCTAAGTGAGTGTTAATTTGCGATAAGTGCCCATTTGACTTATGTCGCTCTCAAACCGGGAGAGTTGTTTTTTTGTCTGTGTGTCCTGTGGTGCTAGCTACGGCTGGCGTGTCCATGGCGTTAGTGCTGTCGTTGTGGGGAATGGAGCAAACGGGTGTTTAAGCGTAATATGCTCTTCTCTTCATATTGAGGGAAGGTGACACAGTGCTGTGTAGAGATGTATTTGTCGCTTCTTTGTCTCTGCCGTACAGCCTCGGTCGCAAATTCCACTTATTTAAATACCTTTTTGAATACACTTACACGGATCTCTTTCACAATTTCAATAGAGGAAATGTGCTTTCATTGCCTTTTGAGTTTCACTGTGTGCGATTTAATACCTTTCCCCCCGCTAAGCTATGTAGAAATAACAATGGAACTCAGTCATAGTGTAGGATACAGGATATGTAACAGGAGTCTATGGGTCTCATTGGTCTCCCATGATGCCTTGCCTAACACAACACTCTTGCCTAACACCCTTGGTCCTGGATAAGAGCTTGGTTAATCAGCCTTATTACTGTTAAGAATGTTTAGAAAGAGTGCATGACTGTCAGGAAAACCTCTGGACTATAGTCATTCTGGCCAACATAGACCGTAACACTGTATGCCTTTGTAGTTTTTAGGCTGGTGTTAATGTGCTACCAGCAGACACATAGCCGCACTGTGACCTTGCGAATCGCTTTGCGCCGTTATAAGGTGGCCAAACAGCCCGAAACCCTTTTCCTTTAATTAGCTTATAATTAACTATGTTCAAGCATATGTGAGGGCAGAAACGGAGTCAGGCTGGGCAGCTATGGGGTGTAGGTCCTGTATGGAAGTTATACTGTACGTGGTCTAGGAGTAGTTTGTTTACATTGTCTACAGGCGTTGCGTCGGTGTGTCTTCGTGCTCGTGAAGTCTGCCCTGGCGTAGGTTGAGGATCTCTGACACTGATGGAGAAACAGAGACTCTCGACACAAGGTGGATTCACGCCCACTCTCCCACCCACACACAGCCTGTCCCCGTCTATTTAAAAAGGCCAATAAAGTCACCCCACAACGATGTCACCATCCGTTAACTCAACGCTGTCAGCTCCTGAGATGTAGTCAGGCAGGGAGGAGGTGACTTCCAGGTGCCATGGTAACAGAACTGAATGTCGTATCACTTGTGGATTCTCTGTGGTTTCTTCTCTCTTTTCCCCTTCCTCTTCCCAAAGCCCAATCCAATATGGAAGCTAAACCACTGCGTCTATGAACTTGACCGTCGCCACCGTTTTTAATGAAGTCCTTATTTTCATTACAGTATTGTGAAGAGATATGATGTGTGCATATGTTTTTGTACAAAAACCCCTCCCTCCAATGGAGTCACGTAACGCTACAGGTGCTGTTGTCTGTCTTCTACTTTCTCTCCTTCTCTTCTTCTTTAATTTATTGTGCCCTTTTTTCCAAGGCTGTTTTGCCTCTGTTGCTGATGACAAGTTTTTCTTTTTGTAATATTAATCCTTTTAATTTTTGTTAACTTTAGTCACTGCTAATGTAACAAAACGCACTGTGATGATTCCAGTATTAATAAAAGTTGTACTTAAACTGTGCATGGGCTTGAGAGACAAGAGTCCTTCATTTGGCGTTTTAAAATGTGTTTTAGTGGCACTGACAGCTCTCCGTGTTAAGCTAGAGGGTGAGAGTTGATACTGTAGGTGGAGCCAAGCGTTTGTTCCGTGTTTGGTTGACAGGGGGCGCCAGAGATCTGCTAGGACTAACACTGAGGACGCTTTAAGAACTCGGCAAGACAGATTCTGAATCCAGGAGGGGGATTGTCTGCCGGTAGCGCCAATTGATGCGTGTATCTCACCCAAAACTTCAATTAAGTTCAGCAGTAAGTCTAGCCTCCTGTGCCAACCCTGCGCTCGATGTAGCTTGACATTTCAGATTGACCAGAGGGACGGAATACTGAAGTGTTGGTCTGTCTGGTTTATTTGGTCTATATATGTCACCCTAGTGTTACTGCTAGGAGATCAGGCAGAAGTCCGCCCTGGACTCCACACAACGGGTTAGTGACGTCAGTACACGGAAAACCTGTCTGTCCTCATTAAACCACTGACGGAACAAGGACAAATTCCCTTTACTTAATGTCATCTCGCCAGCCACAATTTAAACCACACAAAGGAAACTTTAATTAAAAAGAAGTGGGGCACAATTAAGCTGAGAACGCCTGACGTTGAAACTCATGGGGACTTGGGGGCCTCCGTCTGAGTGAGACTGTATGGGTAAGGCAGGGGGTTTCATTTCTGCTGTTCTTTGCTTCCCGCTTTGCTGAAACTAATGAAATGTTTAAAGGTACAAGTTGAGCTCCACTAATAGCAAGCTGGTGGAGGAGATATAGGAATGAGGTATTTTGTTTTTGTAGTTGAAGACCATGAGCAGGGTAGTAATTGCGGGGTGTAGGGTGGGATGCTTTATTGCAAGTAGGCCTAGACTACCTCCTCATCCGAACCTCATCCGAACCCGTATTACTCCTCCCTCTAGTGTGTTTAAGCGAGCATCCCACCACACTCTTTAGAATGATCTGTTGGGGTGCGTCTCAATAGTCTAGCAGTATCTTCTCATCTCCTTTACCTGTTTTGCAATGACCTAAAAGGCATGAGGATAGGTGAAACAAATTTGACGGAAGACTGCCAACGGGTTTGCTTTCCCTCGGGCGTGTCTTTCAGAATGGTAGTGATGGAGGACTTGAGAAGAGGAAAGGAAGCCACTTTTTTGGACGATTGAGATGCCTCTTTCTCATGAGGGCACCATTATATCTTACAGACTCCGTCACCTCAAACTAATGTCTATTTGGGAAGGCTGTATCAGGACAATTCAGAGTTGTGAAATCAACGCTGCATTTGTGGAAATAGATTATTTGCCACAAAATGTTTTAAAATGTTACAACTACTGTACATTCCAAAGTTAGTTCGAGATAACAGCCTTTTTTTTTTTTAAATGACCAGACTCCAAACTTACGTCTAGCCTACTACGTCAAGTCCACAACTTGGGGAACTTATCAGAGCAATTCAGAGTTGTGAAATCAATGCTGCATTGTGTCATGCTTATTACTAATACACCCCACATCCTGCATCTACAACATCTAGTCACATGTTGATGTCTTTCATAAGCAAACCTGATCAAGCGAGACACTTTTTTGCTCACCTATTTTGTTAATCAGAAGAACAGCAGAAGATGAACTTAAGTCATATGCTACATTGCCAACTGGGAGGGCAACGGCATTGAGAAATGCTATTTTTAACTTCAAAGGATAGTGTTCCTACTTTGGATCAATGTCGTCTCGTAAGTACAGAGCAATAAAAACAGTTTCTTTCTTGAGATAGTAGTTTAGATGATCTCGTCTTGTAGGCATACGCATACCTAACCTCTCCACACAGCTGCAACGTGAATAATGACTCAGCTCCAGACAGACATTCACAATGTCATAAACCAGATAACAATATAGTATCTCTTCATAATAACACCCTGCCCTACAGGCGGCTCTGGCTATGGAATGATAAAGAGGCATAATTAAACTCCCAGTTTCTCTTAGTGGTTTGCTCTCGGTGCTCTCTAAGTTGTTGTCAGTTCTTTCAGTGCCTGCCTGTCTCTCTGATGTTGGAAGGCAGTTTCATCTGTACAGTATGTCTCTCACATTGTCCATTAAAGCACTTTTTTCCCCCAGCCCATTTGAGACACACACACACACATACACTTTTATCATCCTGATAAAATGAATAACAACTGCACCAGCGACGAGGCCACAGAATTACATGGTGGTTTGGGACTTATTATAGTGATTCAGGAGGAAATCATGTACACTGCCATTCAAAAGTTTGGGGTCACTTAGGAATTTCCTTGTTTTTGAAAGAAAAGCTATTTTGTTTGTCCATTAAAATGACATCAATTTGATCAAAAATACAGTGTAGACATTGTTAATGTTGTAAATTACTATTGTAGCTGGAAATGGCTGATCTTTAATGGAATATCTACATTAGGTGTACAGTAGCCCATTATCAGCCACCACAAATGGTAAGCTTCATTAAATAGTACCCGCAAAACACCAGTCTCAACGTCAACAGTGAGCAGGCGACTCTGGGATGCTGGCCTTCTAGGCAGAGTTCCTCTGTCCAAGGTCTGTGTTCCTTTGCCTATCTTAATCTTTTCTTTTTCTTGACCAGTCTGAGATATGGCTTTTTCTTTGCAACTCTGCCTAGAAGGCCAGCATCCCGGAGCCGCCTCTTCACTGTTGACGTTGAGACTGGTGTTTTGCGGGTACTATTTAATGAAGCTGCCAGATGAGGACTTGTGAGGCATCTGTTGTGCACCGGGGCCACCCACTCCTCTTTCTATTCTGGTTAGAGCCAGTGTGCGCTGTTCTGTGAAGGGAGTACTACACAGTTTTGTACAAGATCTTCAGTTTCTTGGCAATTTCTCGCATGGAATAGCTTTCATTTCTCAGAACAAAAATGGGCTGACGAGTTTCAGAAGAGTTCTTTGTTTCTGGTCATTTTGAGCCTGTAATCGATGATCCAGATACTCAGCTAGTCTAAAGAAGGCCAGTTTTATTGCTTCTTTAAGCAGGACAACATTTTTTAGCTGTGTTAACATAATTGCAAAAGGGTTTTCTAATGTTCAATTAGCCTTTACAATTATAAACTTGGATTAGCTAACAAAATGTGCCATTGTGATGGTTGCTGATAATGGGCCTATGTAGATATTCCTTTAAAAAATCAGCCGTTTCCAGCTAAAAAAGTCATTTACAACATTAACAATGTCTGGACTGTATTTCTGATCAATTTGATGTCATTTTAATGGACAAAAAAAAAGAAGCTTTTCTTTCAAAAACAAGGACATCTCTAAGTGGACCCAAACTTTTGAACGGTTGTGTACACATTATTGAGGAAAAAGAGAGAGAGAAAGCAAGGTTGAGAGATGAAAGGAAACCTTGAGTGTGGAAATCAGAAAAGATGACAGAAAAATGTCAGCCACTTTTCTGCCTTTTTTGTTTGTCACAACACAGTTGTCATGCTAGCAGAGATTGGTGGCTGTTTGCCCTGCAAGTCTTTAAAATATTAAGAAGAAGAGAAGAAAAAAAAGCAATATATTGGCTCACTGCGAAACTAGCAACACGCCTTATCTTACTGAAAGTCTTGAGGAGAAGATGGGAGAGAGCAGGAAGAAATGGTGTGCACTGTGCACATCGGTTGTGCATCACATGGAGAGTAACTGAATTGTATAGGGAGAGAATGTAGGCCAGTGTTTGAAAGGTAGAGCGGTTTAGATACGGATGGAAGTAGAGAGAAAAGAGAGAGGCAGAGGTATAGAAAGGTTGTGTTCAGTCAGACAGCGGAGGAAGCCCCCGGGGCTAAGCTACGGCTGCCAGTCTGAAGACAGAGAAATGAGTGCGCTGACATCCCATCATCACCTTCATCTCTTTGCTTTGCTGGCTGCAGCTGTCGTGAGGCTCGGAATGGGGGAAAAAAACAGTTTTGTGTCTTTGGAAAAAAAGAGGCCTCCTCACTGGATATAGTTGTGAGAATGGACCGCTCCTCTAATACAATAATACCCTTGCTCTGTGTCTGGTGAGTGTGGAGGAGGTGGACATCTCTTTTTCAAGTCGCTCTCTGTGCGTGTGTGACTCTGACCTCTTGTCACACTATCTTATCGAGAGCATTGCCTTGGAAGGAAGTCATCGTCAGCTGGTCAGATCTCTCAGGTGTGACTTGCCACCACCTCAGGACTGAGCAGTCAAAACATCTCTCTTCTCACCTCTCCCTATTGTCCACAGGCAATGCGCTCGTATTCAACCTTATCCTCCCTTCTCGCCTTGCTACACAATTCCATCCTTTCTTGTCAACGTCTCTGTCTATCTCTCCCTCTCTCTCTCTGTATCTCTCTTGCTCGATCTTTCTTTGCCGTCTCGCTTCCTTTCATTCCGTCTCTCTTCCACAGTGTTAGTTCTCCTTCCCCTCCCTTCATCAGTCCCAGCCTACATGGTTTCATGTGCATCTCTTGTTTTCAGATAAACAGCTTGGCCGGTCTGACTGCTAGCACAGCGGCACACAGCAGCCTGCCTCTAATTAATTGCAGCTAATGAGTAGCAGTATTTGCATATCAATACTCCCTCCCTGTCCTGTCCACACCACACCGTGTGTCCCTGGTCACTATGCAGCTAGTGCAGCTCACCTCTCAGTGAGGAAGAGAAACCTCAGCAATGTGACACCCAAGCGCCTTTAATTAGGTTTTGCAACTAATGAGGTGAAATTCCTCTAACTCTTCTATTCCATTCCTGTGCTTATTTTCTTTGTTTGTTTGGTTTTGACTACACATGGGCTTTTAATATTCCTTGAAACATTGATTTCACATAGTGTACGCTACATTGGCAATGTGATGCCGTCTCCCTCATGGAGAACCCACTGTCAGTAGCACCGAGCCAAGGCTGCAAGGGAGCAGCTGATCAGCCGGCCGTGATCTCTGTCTGTGAGTGCTTTTCTGCTCTATACCCTAGCCTTGGGGTTAATGGTCGAGTGTAGCCAGAGCTGCTGTTACAGTGCGATTATGAGATGAGCAGATCTGAGGCCTCAGCCTCTTTAAAGCTGACGAGCAGTGGGAGACCTCTTATTGGATGAGCAAAGTCTCAGTGAATGCTGAGAGACTGAGGCCAATGGGCTCTCATTGCCCTCTTGGGGAATGTAGGGTGTTGCTGGAGTGACATTGCTTTTTTCCACTGATATCTATCAAAACAGGAGAAAGGACTGCCAAGCCACTCTACAGAGGCTGACCTCTTGTCTGGCAGAGGTATAGGACCTGTCATTCATTTAGTTCTGTTTTTCTGGGAGAAAATAATGAAAAACGGACTTAATTAGCCTCTTATTAATTGCGACTTATCCAAGACTTGTTTTCTGTGAGTGTCCTTAAGAAGTGTTTATTTGGGCCCGGTTTACTTTTCAAGGAGGTAACGTGGCTAATTGGAATTCTATTGAAGTTGTGTACACTGCAATTTTGTGTCGTTTTTTCAGTCTCAGAAGTGTGAAAGTTGCCATCTCCAATTACAGACTTGAGATAAAATGAGATGCAATAATAACACTAAAACGACCATTGAAACCGAAGTGGGAAGACATTTAGAGTGGTTGCACGCATTTTAGTCCAGCAGCAACCAGCTGGGGAGCAAGAGCTGGAGAAATTCCCGCTCAAAAAAGGCTCTGTATACTGTGCGCGTGTGACAGTTGGATAAATAAGATACGTGATGACGAACAAAAATACACATAGGCCAATTGAACCTACAGCCCAATAAGTATGACAGTCAAGTGTTTTTTCATTTTTCATTTCATCTGGTATTTCCATCAATGATTAAAAAGCATTATTTTGCAACAATATTTTTATTCTCCCAGCCATTTTTGCCGGCAACAGTTCTATTTTCCGGGCTTTACATTTTATTTTATTTTATCGGCAAATGCTTGCTAACTGAAACCCTGATGATAACTATTATAGGGTAATGTGAATTGTCATAGCTACATTCTTTCTCTACCACAGATTCACACCAGGTTTCAGACTTCAGGATGGGAAAATGCTTACAACAAAGAAACAGATGAAGGCAGAGACAGAGTTGTCGATTTCCATTGTTACTTGTAATGTTAAAAAGGAAGCAAAAGGACAATTCTGTTCTTCTAATTTAACTATCTAGGTGACTACTCACCAACACTAGAATAGTTATTTTTACGTTCTAGAGTAGGCCTATATATTTGTTGAATCCAATTAATCCAATTCTAAATCAAACAATAAAAATCCTTGTAATTTTGTACAAATATTAGGTATTTTTTACATGTTGCAATAAAGTTGACTTAATCCGGGTGTACCCTACACGACTTTCAAAATCCTAACCTTGCTGAGCCTCTCACATTAAACGGTCGTCTTTACCTGCAGTTTTCTGATCTTGCCAACGTAGCGGTGCGCACACTAAACGACAGGGTCACACACTACAAGATTCTTCACTTGTTGGTGAGGATTGTTGATACCACGCTGTCTCACGAAAAACATGGATATGATGATGTCTTTAGATTGTTAACATAGCTAGAACGAGCTCAAAGCAGCCTCATAAATGCTTTCAGTCAGACATTCAGAGTTAAAATGTCCAGCCAAGATGTTGAATTGAATAACATTCAATAACATTCAAAGCTTGTAAACTTCAGAGCTGTAACGATTTGATGCTTTGGTTTAAAAGCGAGTACAAATGTATACTGTCGTGGAAATTCTAATTGAAAGGAAGAGAACAACTTTAAAAACAACTACTTTTTATTATTGGATTTACAAATCTCGAGCTGGTTAAAAATCCACTCAACAGTGAAGAGTTAAGAGCCCAACAAACAAGAGTTAGGTCTCAGCCACTATAGGAAAATACCTGCTAAACTGCCACGCAGACAGACGTTGTATGTGAGATCACCTTCCTTTCTGTTGATAGAATTGTCGCTGCTGCTCAAGCTAGCCTCTGTTCTCTTCATATCTCCACACAGCTGTGCCCTTGAAAGCTATGAAAAGAACAGGATGGACCAAACACTGTGGTCAGTCTCAGAGGCTCTTTGTCTTTGGCCGCGTGACCAGGTTACTCAGAAACGAGATGAAAAACACTGGCTTCTTCTTACATGAGAGAAACAGACAGTGGAAATGTACAGGTTTTAAGGCTGATGTGCATAACAACGTTTGTCATTTTGCCACTATAATACTAGTAGTAGTCATCGCTCCTGCTGGAGAGTCCACACATTCTGGGTGATGCGAAACAACGTCATCATCTCACTGGCTTCTTCTCTGGCGAGGTCTCATTGGCTATTGCTGATCACCGTACTCAAAAAGTACCGTTGCACATCTCACACTACAAGAGCATTGCAGATTGTGTGCCGATAAAATCAAACGTTTGAAAATATCGGGGCGGGAGAAGCTCATCTTTTGTTTATAGGTATTTTCACTTGGAAACGAGTAGCAAGTACTTATATAGAAATTGATCATAGGTTGCTTCAAAGTTCCACTTGACTTTAGATAGCTAAATCCTGTGTTACAACTAGCGACTACCTTGTACTTATGCAGACATTACAGATATGTACTCTGTGTTATATTAGTGTGTTGATATTCTCCCTCAGATGGCGTTTTCTGTAGCTGACTATTAGATTGTCAGGATGGGTAGCATATTTTGTAGGTACACAATAATTACAAGTAACTACCCCTCAAGATATGCTTAAATTTGAACTAGCTAAATCCTGTGTAACACCTAGTAATTACAATGTGCGTATGCAGATATTACATGTACTCTGGTGTACTAGTGTGTTTATATTGTCTCACTTGGATGGTACTTCTAGAACAGGTATTCCCCCAGGGATATGTGCAATGTCGTCGGGGGTACGCCAAATAAAAATGTGATTCACATGTATTTTTTTTGTGTTAAAAAATTATTCACATTTTCAAACAGTCCATTTATATTTTCGAAAGGGGCTGTACATTTGGGTGAGTTTTTTTCCCTCGCCTGAGTAGCCTCGTTTCTGTCACGTGTGCTCCCTGTCCGGCCTCTAGGTCACCAGGCTGCTCGTTACGGCGCACACCTGTCACCATCGTTACGCGCATCAGCACATTATGACACTCACCTGGACTCCATCACCTCCTTGATTACCTGCCCTATACATGTCACTCCCTTTGGTTCTTTTCCCAGGCGTCATTGTTTCTGTGTTACGTCTGTGCGTTGTTTGAGTTTTCTTGTTTTGTATTATTTTATTAAAACACTCAGTCCCTGAACTTGCTTCGCGACTCTCAGTGCACATCGTTACAGTTTCACTGCCAAAAATTAAATTAAACCATCTAGTGTTAAGCAAAATAACAACACAATGTCAAATAAAGGAAGCCTAGTCAAATAATTAACATCCAATCACATTAACTGTCTCGCGGGAATTCCACTAACGGTCCGGTCCGTATGTAGCCAAATGTAGCTGCTGCTCATTCCGTTTGCTAGAAAATTGATAAATGGTTAATAAAAGTAAGGCCCATGTCTATAGAGACACATAACAGCTCTACTGGTAGTACTGCTACTACCAGCAGTACTGCACCTGTCGACGACACAGGTTGTTCTGCTTCCACGAGCACACCCAATACTAGCATCAGTAATTCTACATTTGTTGTTAGTCCAGCTAGTATGGACACTGACAGTTCCTGATACATTTCCGTTACATTTATGGGGGGTCAATTAAGGAAGACATCCTCTTCTGCAAAGCACTGGAAACAGGACTAGAGGAGATTATATTTTTAAAGTACTGGACAGATTTGTGAAATCAAATGGAATTTGGTGGTCAAGATGTGATGGTATCTGTACTGATGGCGCAAAAGCCATAACAGGTAGACAGAGTCGAGTGGCAATGCACGTGCAATCAGTTGCTCTCGACGCCACTTGGGTACACTGCAGCATCCACCGAGAGGCTCTTGCTGCCAATGGAATGCCTGACAGCTTGAAAGACGTTTTGGACACTACAGTGAAAATTGTTAACTTTATTAGAGCAAGGCCCCCGAACTCTCATGTTTTTCTGCACTATGCAATGATATGGGCAGAGACCATGTAAAGCTTTTACAACATACAGAAAGAAGTGCGCTGATTATCAAGGGGCAAAGTATTGACACGTTTTTTTAAATTGAGAGACGAGCTTAAAGTTTTCTTTACTGACCATAGTTTTCCCTTGTCTGACCACTTGCATGATGATGAGTTTCTCACACGACTGGCCTATCTGGGTGCTGTTTTTTCTCACCTGATTGATCTGAATCTAGGATTACAGGAACTCTACGCAACTATATTCAGTGTGCGGGAGAGAAATTGAGGCTATGATTAAGAAGTTGGACCTCTTCTCTGTCTGCACAACACACAGGTCTTTCCATCATGGTATGATTTGTTTGTGTGCAAATGAAGCTTACAGACAATGTCAAATGTGATATAGCAAAGCACCTGAGTGAGTTTGGTGAGCAATTACGCAGGTACTTTTCCCGAAACAGATGACACAAACAACTGGTTTTGTTATCCCTTTCATGCCCTGCCTCCAGTCCACTTACCGATATCTGAAGAGAGCCCCATCGAAATTGCAACCAGCGGTTCTGTAAAAATTGAATTTAATCAGAAGCCATTGCCAGATTTCTGGATTGCGCTGCACTCAAGAGTATCCTGCCTTGACAAGTCACTCTGTTAAGACACTGATGCCCTTTGCAAACACGTACCTATGTGAGAGTGGCTTCTCGGCCCTCACTAGCATGAAAACTAAATACAGGCAAAGACTGTGTGTGGAAAATGATATAAGACTGAGACTCTCTTCAATACAACCCAACATTGCAGAGTTATGTGCATCCTTTCAAGCACACCCTTCTCATTAACTTCTTATGGCTGGGGGGCAGTATTGAGTAGCTTGGATGAATAAGTTGCCCAAACTAAACGGCCTGCTCCTCAGTCTCAGTTAATATATGCATATTATTATTGGTATTGGATAGAAAACACTCTAAAGTTTCCAAAACTGTCAAAATATTGTCTGTGAGTATAACAGAACTGATATTGCAGGCGAAACCCTGAGGAAAATCAAACCCGGAAGTGGCTTCTATTTTGAAAACTCCATGGTCCATAGCCTGCCTTTGCTCCATTTAAAGGGATATCAACCAGATTCCTTTTCCTATCGCTTCCTCAAGGTGTCAGGCTTTTATTTAGAAAAATGAACAAGAAAGATAACATCGCGTCATTGTATGGCCGGGTGCCAGCAGCGTTTTGTATGCGTAACAGAGTTTGGGCTGCCATTGCCTTTCCCTCTCCTACTGAAAAAGACAGTTGCGGTTGATATATTATCGATTTATATATTTTAAAAACAACCTGAGGATTCATTATAAAAAACGTTTGACATGTTTCTGTGGACATTACGGATACTATTTGGAATTTGTCTGCGTTGTCGTGACGGTTCTTTCCTGTGGATTTCTGAACATAGCACGCCAAACAAACAGAGGTATTTTGGATATAAAAATAATCTTTAAGGAAAAAAAGGAACATTTATTGTGTAACTGGGAGTCTCGTGAGTGAAAACATCCGAAGATCATCAAAGGTAAACGATAATTTGATTGCTTTTCTGATTTTCATGACCTAGCTACTTGATGCTAGGTGTACATAATGTTTTGTCGAGTGATTGATAAACTTACACAAACGCTTGGATTACTTTCACTGTAAAGCATATTTTCAAAATCTGACACAACAGGTGGATTAACAAAAGGCTAAGCTGTGTTTTGTTATATTGCACTTGTGATTTCATGAATATAAATATTTTTAGTAATATTATTTGAATGTGGCGCTATTAATTAAATAGCAAAATCATTGATTATTATTATATTATTATTTGTGCCCTGGTCCTATAAGAGCTCTTTGTCACTTCCCACTCGCCGGGTTGTGACAAAAACTCTTAAAAGACTTACAATGATGGCAAAAAACAACATATGAGAGTGCACTGACCCTGGTGCTAGAGGGGGTACCCAGCTGGAGGTTGAATGTTTGAAGGGACTATTAAAAGTTTGGAAACCACTGGTCTACAAGCTTTCAAATTAGGGCCAGGTTGTCAGGATGGGTAATGTACTATATAAGTACACTTTAATTACAAGTATGTACCCCTCAAGAGACACATCATTTGACCTCGCTAAATCCTATGTAACACCTTGTAATTGCATTATACTTATGCAGATTTTACATGTAACTCTGCGGTGTACCTCCCACTTGAGCATGACACCCGTACGGAAGAACCCAGTCAGTGAGGTTGACCCACATATTTTTTTGTAAACTCAACCCAGATGGTACCTTTTTGGGGGGGCAGGTGCTAGCAACAACATTGTGTGTAAATGTTGAAGTGTGCATTCACAGGTAGGTAATCTTGGGACACCCAGTGGATCTGTCCACAAGAACTTACAACCTTGTGATAGTTATTACTGAATCGGACGCAGCTGAGAAGAAACGAAACACTAAATTGGAGAATTCAGTGGAAACTTGCCCATTTGTAACAAACATGGTTGTTGTTAGACCTCTGTAATTACATATTGCAATTACCACCTGTTGTGGTAATTGCAACATTGTTATTACAATGTAACTGAATTATTACGATTAACTACCATGCTTTTTACAGTGTAATTACACATGTAATTGCACTGTAATAAGGACTCCTTACCGTTAAGCGTTACCGAAACGCTTTCAAGGTATCATTTCCTGAACCTAAAGTTAATGGAGGATATGTCTCTGAATTTAAACTGCAGCGCAAGTCTCTGAATGCTTAACTTAGAGAAAGTTTAAGGGCACCCAAACAACTCTATAATCAACCATTTGATGGAAATCTCAGTAAAATATCCCATATCTGTGATAGTTGTGATAGCAACTGTTAAGCTTTGAACAACTCATTTTAAATCATAGCTGCTCTTTTTTTCTAAATAGTTTTTTCATTTTCCACGCTTTGCCTCATCGCCTGTTATTTTTCTGTTTTGGGAAACGCTTTGAAAAGATATCATCCCATCCGATCCGTCACTCTGATAGGGAGCAGACTGCAAGGATAATTGTTACCACGGTAATGAGAAGCCATGCTCAGACAAGATAGGGAACTTTATTAACAGTTGCCATGAAAGTGTGCTATTTATTAGCCTCAAATGGCCACAAATAATGTGCTGAAATAGTGAAATGATATTGAGAAGCTGATAGAGAATGAGTCATGTTTTCACTGACAGTTTGCTCTGTTTTATTCATGGTATTTCATTGTTTCATGAGGAGTGACAGCTTGTGATTAATTACAATTAATTGGGAGAAAGTTCAACCTGGTAAGACCTCATTAAGTTTAGTTGAAGTGTGTACAATGGAGCCAGAGATGCAATCAGCATCATCCCCCTTTACAGTCTCATCATTCTTATACTCTTTCTTTCCCCAGCCGGAAACTTCGTATAATAATCCTGCTCCTATTTTCTTTCCTCCCCTTTATCCTTTTTCTCCTCCTTGTTTTCTCTCTGCTCTCACCTGATTGCCTTATTTCGCTCCACCCACCTCATCCCTCTCTTTTCCTCTTCCCTTTTCCTCTCCGCCTACTCTCGTTGGTGCAAAGCCCTCCATGCCACTTTAGAGCAGCCTCCGTTGATCTTTTTAATCTTCTTATCCAATTTGCATATTCTCCCTGTAATTTTATTCAACACATTTCTCCCAGGTTGCATTTAAATAATACAAATCCATTCTATATTTGTCAACTGTGAGATTATATTATATTTATGAATATAATTGAATAGATTCCAGCCCTTGGAAGATGGAGCCAGAAGGCATTGGAACAAGAGAAACATCTGGAGTCCCACTTTTCAACTCTTTCTTAAATCAGTCTGTTCAAAAGAGGGCAGCCCCATCTCAGACCCAAAGTTAAACTCTTCAGCCCTTGTCGACCGCTGCCTCTACTACTACTAACGGGGTCACATTCACAATTAATGAGAGACTGTACAATCATGCTCTTTGATTTGATAATGCTAATCATAAA
Source organism: Oncorhynchus clarkii lewisi (assembly GCF_045791955.1). Classification (NCBI taxonomy): domain Eukaryota; kingdom Metazoa; phylum Chordata; class Actinopteri; order Salmoniformes; family Salmonidae; genus Oncorhynchus; species Oncorhynchus clarkii. The sequence continues at coordinate 57,423,535 of NC_092152.1, forward strand.
GGTGATAAATCAATCAAAGTGCTGTAACCTATTTCAGATGAAAATGTCAGTAAAATGGGAAGGAATCTGACAGAGAGAAGAGAGAATAATATCTATGAAGTTGAAAGCGTGGCCTTTGGAAACCGATAACAGACATGTGCTCTTTGACACAGTGCGATGCTTAATACTGGAGTAATTCCTCCATTACTTTGAATCCTGTATTACTTACTCTTCACGGGTGGAACTTTTTATGGCTTAGTGACGCCTGGAATCCATAGATTGGAAAACGTCATCTGGTACAGGCTTTTGAAGTCTATGCTGAATTATCAGGCCATCATTACCCTCTCACACTGAGTCAGAGACCCCGATCTATAGCAGCAACCCCCCCCCCCCCCTCCACCCTTCCTTCATATAGCCAAGATCACAGCAATACTGCAGTACCTTCTAGCCTGACACACAATTCTCCGATAAAGTCCACTCCCTCCCACCGTGGACTCACTTTATTGAGTGAATGATCAAGGGATTGTCGTTGTGATGAGCTAGTAATTCTCCTCGGTTTCATTGATTTGTGTGATTGGTTACTCATCTTCACGTAAGAAAAGTAATCTTCACCAAAGCAAGGTAGATGTGTCTTTGACCAGAGATTGAGGAGTAGGTTACAGTTTAAATGGCAGAGATAGCTGTCATCTAAGTAAAGGAAGCTGTTTCATTCATGATATAGATTAAAAATGTATTTTAATTCAATAAGACAGGCCAGACAGGCCACCAATACCCAGCGGGCCTAGTGCCCTTAAATAGCCTACAAACAAACACTAACTCAAAACAGGTGTACCCAATTAAACCCAGTAAACAGAAACAAACGGAAAGGGAATCGATGGCAGCTAATAGGCCGGCGACGACGACCACCGAGCGCCGCCCGAACAGGAAGAGGCACCATCTTCGGCGAGATTCGTGACAGCTGTAGTATACTGTAGAATACTACAGTAAATAATACAGTACTATTTCTGTTTTTTATTTTTAATACATTTGCAAACATTTCTAAAAACCTGTTTTCACTTTGTCGTTATGGGGTATTGTGGATAGATTAATGAGGAAAAAAATGAAATTAATATATTTTAGAATAAGGCTGTAACTTAACAAAATGTAGAAAAAGTCAAGGGGTCTGAATACTTTCCAAATCAAATCAAAATCAAATCAAATTGTATTTGTCACATGCCTCGAAATTCTTACTTACAAGCCCTTAACCAACAATGCAATTTTAAGAAAATACCTAACAAAATGTAAGAGATAAAAGTAACAAATAATTAAAGAGCAGCAGTAAAATAACAATAGTGAGGCTATATACAGTATATACAGCTACATACAGTGTTGAGGTAATTGAGGTAATATGTACATGTACACTACTGCTCAAACGTTTGGGGTCACTTAGAAATGTCCTTGTTTTTGAAAGAAAATTATTTAAAAATTGTCCTTTAAAAATAGCATAAAATTGATCAGGATTAATCATGCTAGTCGTCTTGATTACTTACTTGTGTCATTCCCTCTGGCACCAAAAATGTAAAAAGTGTTGATAGGGGACAGAATGCTGTCGAATCATCACATAATTGGCATATATGTTACTCTTACACAATTTCCACGTGGGCGAGGATATTGGAAATTTTAAAGCCTACTGAATGATAACTTGTTTACAACTAGGACAGAATAATTTAAAACAGACTTTTTCCAACATAGCATATACAGTAGATACAGCAGATCCCCTTATTGAATGGGACACTTTTAAATGAGCATTTAGAGGCCATGCAATTCAGTACTCATCTATAAAACAAAATTAATTTAGGTCAAAAGAGTCCATATTAACAAAAGAAATTGAAGGACTAACAGTACAGATTGAAAGCAATAAAAACTGTACCATAGAGGCACAGAGTAAGTTAGAGGAAAAACAAAATGAAATGGAGGAACTCATTCAAGAAAGATCCAGTGTAATATATTATAAAAATAAGCGAACTAGATGGAATATTGGGAAAAATGCACCAAATTATTATTATATTATCTTCAACATAGAAATCCTACCAAAAAAAGTATTGAAACTTGTTATAAATGATGGATTCACGCATGATTCACAGAACGATATTTTGAAAGAGGAAGTAAAGTACTTTAAGAATATGTTTTAGTTTCAGTCTCCTCCATCTCCACTAACCGAAGCTATAAGTATGGATTTCTTTCCTGTTAATAATGTAAAATTAACAGAAAGACTCATGTGAAAGCCAAATTACAGAGGAGGAACTTCTTGATGCAATTAAATCCTTTAAATCCAGGAAAACTCCAGGACTGGATGGCATACCAGTGGAAGTATACCAAACTTTTTTTTATATACTCAGAGGATCATTATTAGCATGTTTTAACCACTATAAACGATAGATTATCTGACACGCAACAATTATTACTGAAACAGGATCCAAGTGGTATGCAGTTGAAGACGGAAGTTTACATACAACCTTAGCCAAATATATTTAAACTCAATTTTCCACAATTCCTGACAGAGAAAAAATCTGAGTAAAAATTCCATGTCTTAGGTCAGTTAGGATCACCACTTTATTTTAAGAATGTGAAATGTCAGAATAATAGTAGAGAGAATGATTTATTTCAGCTTTTATTTCTTTCATCACATTCCCAGTGGGTCAGAAGTTTACATGCACTCAATTAGTATTTGGTAGCATTGCCTTTAAATTGTTTAACTTGGGTCAAATGTTTCAGGTAGTCTTCCACAAGCTTCCCACAATAAGTTGGGTGAATTTTGGACCATTCCTCCTGACAGAACTGGTGTAACTGAGTCAGGTTTGTAAAACTCCTTGCTCGCACACACTTTTTCAGTTCTGCCCACACATTTTCTATGGGATTGCGGTCAGGGCTTTGTTATGGCCACTCCAATACCTTGACTTTGTTGTCCTTAAGCCATTTTGCCACAACTTTGGAAGTCTGTTTGGGGTCATTGTCCATTTGGAAGACCCATTTGCGACCAAGCTTTAACTTCCTGACTGATGCCTTGAGATGTTGCTTCAATATATCCACATAATTTTCCAGCCTCAGTAATGATGACATCTTTTTTTGTGAAGTGCAATAGTCCCTCCTGCAGCAAAGCACAACCACAACATGATGCTGCCACCCCTGTGCTTCATGGTTGGGATGGTCTTCTTCTGCTTGCAAGTCTCCCCCTTTTTCCTCCAAACATAATGATGATCATTATGGCCAAAAAGTTATATTTTTGTTTCATCAGACCAGAGGACATTTCTCCAAAAAGCATGATCTTTGTCCCCATGTGCAGTTGCAAACCCTAGCCTGGGTTAGGGTTACTCAGCTAGCAGTGTTATTAAAAGTACTCTTGTAACATTCAGTGACATTTTTAAAGAAGCTATACAAAAACCTCATTTTAATTGTCAGAGTTTTATTAAAAACCTCCCAGGAAAACCTTTAGGCAACCATAGTAAAACATTTTCAGAACCTCCCTGCAACCATATTGTGTTCCCTACTGGTTATAAACAGAGCAGAAGCTCTGAACTATCTGTTCAGACCCAAGTCCTACCTACCAGTGACGGTCAGTGCCATTTAAGATGATTTAGTATCTCTCCAGTGGGTTTCCTGACGGAGAAAGCCTCCACTTCTATGTCAAAGATAAGAACACACTATAGTAATTACTACAGTAATGTCCGCAAAAACACTACAGTAAATATTACAGTATAGTACAGTCCGCAAAACACTACATTATTATTATAGTTAACTGTAAATATTACAGTATACTACAGTAAATAGTACAGTATTCACTGCAGTGTTTTTGCAGACTTCAGTGAATACTGTCTGCAAAGACACTACTGTGAGTAATAAAGTATTTTGTCATGTAGGTGTAGTAGCTGACCAGTAAGCCTGTGGTCTGCAGTGACTACTTTATAACATGGTGAATATGCAATGGGGAAGAGGATTGTAGTTTCCTGCTGACCACACTTAGTCGGTACAGTTAAAGTGCAAATGACTGGGTTGTTAATGGTACAGGGATAACCTGTCAAATCTGTAATGCAGAGATCACAACACGAACGAAGCCATTTCCTGTCCCCCCTCTGCTCAGAGGACAGCCCAGTCAGATAGGCATGGGCTTATTACTACCACATCACTACTGCTGGCAGACGTTGGTCAGTCAGGCTGCTGGAACGTAGCACACATGAGAGGGCGATTACACAGCCTTGATACGCCAGTGACCCTGAAAGTACGCGGGCCTCGGTCACACAGCCAGTGGACCCCGTTCCTCTGCCGTTCACTGCTCAGTATAGTGGTGCGGAAACATCACGCAGACTCACACAGAGCTGGATCCACAGTGATGTCCAGGTTCAGGTCAAAGACCTCTGACAAAATGTCTGGAGCTCAGCCACAACTCACTATGCTGTGCACCCCAATTGGCATGAAAATTGACTCTCTAGTTTATTCTGTGGCCTGCAGTTATGGTGCCATGGGATAATGATGAAATGTGCAAGGTCGTGAGGAAAGTGCCTGTATGGACACATGCATTTAAAAATATACATTTTTACCCTTTCTGTTGCTTCAGTCTTGCACGTTTGATCGTGAACACTTGAAGCTATGGTGTTGTATGGACCTCATGGGTTTGAGAATGTAGCCTGGAGGAGTTGGTGGTTGAGACACTGCATTATGAAAGAGAGATCTGGAGAGAGGAGAATACCTGGTGGGGGGGATCCTCCTCTTTCCTTTCTATACGCACTGACCAAAGTGATATCAGGCTGTTTGAATTTCAACAGCAGGAAGAGCAGCCCAATTCCCAGAGCCAGCGCACTAGAGGGACATGGGAATCCAAGGAGAAAGACTGGGAAGGAAGACCAAGGAGAGACTACTGATATGAAAGGTACGGCAAAGCATGGGGTGGGTTGAAAGATGCAAGAAGAGACGGTACAAAATCTGGCAGTGTAGTGAGCAAGGACAGATGTATGGAATGGCGGAGGGAGGAGTACGGATGGAGGGAGGATGGTAGAGATGGGGAGGGAGGGAAGGGGTGTATATTTTCTGTCAGATGTGATGAAATGGAATTCAACGCCTCATTCTGTCGCCTCATTCTATCTGAGACTGTTTGATTGTTGGGTTATTACATGCAGAGCTTCCTTCACTCCTGGTGACAGGGGATTCAACACAGATGTCGAAGAATGAAAATGTTATGCTTGTGTGTTGTGTTGGTGTGTGTGTGTGTGTGGGTGGGTGTGCGCCCGCATCTGTGTGTATTTCTATTTGTACGAGAGCTTTTGTGAAGCTCTGAGGTTTGGCTCCAGCATGCCTCAGTGCTTGGACATTTTTTAAACAGTCTAATCTCTCTGATTTTACAATGTCACACAAAGGAGCAGTCGGCTAGTCAGTGTAGCACTGTGAACAGTGGGGGGTGGTTGTGTCTGTGTGCTCACGGGCAACTGTGTGTGTGTGCCTGTAGGCTGTGTTGTCTGTGTTATGGTGTGTTGTGTGAGAGAGTGTGTATGTGGTGTGTATATAATCCTTTAAGGCAGGGCCCCCCTGTTGTAGGTTCATGGTTGTTTATAATGTTTTTAGGAACTCAGTCGGGGTCTCAACTTACTGTTGAGAGTTAGAAAAGTAGAAAAGACAAGGTGAAATTTCAAAATGTGGTCAGTCACTGACAGTCACACAACTAGTCCGTGTCAGCTAACATTTTTTAGATTGGTAAATTCATCTACCAGCTATCTAAATTTATAGCAATCATGGTCGAATTACCGAATGGGTGGCCCTCATTAATTCTCACTCAGATATCAGATAAAAAATGGCAGGAAATGAACTCTAAAATGTCAATGTTTTCTTTATGCTGTCAAGAGGGGGACCAATACAATGTTTCACTTAGGGCCCCCAGAAGGCTAGGGCCGGCTCTGACTGCATGCGTGGGTATGGATGTGGGTACGTAGACCCGCGAGCCACTGCAGCCACTCATGATGAGTTCAGTTACTGCGTTTCATATTACTGTGTGTTTTAGATTGTACACACACACACTATCTTTAAAAGGGAGCCATGGGGACTGTGAGCGGGTTAAACTTGATCACAGAGCTGAGGGGCTGAAGGCACACACTTGTGAAGCCATTCCAGTGCTCATTTCCAGAGTCAGTGTGTGTCTGTCTCAAAGACCATGCGAGTACACTAACTCAGCACGCTTCAGCAGCCACAACACACACCAGCTCATATCTAAACCTTGGACATACTGTGTGTGTGTGTGTGTGTGTCCAGCGCACTAATGCCCCACTTTGTTCCTTCAAAGAGTGTTTATTAAAGGTGTCGGTGGTAAGTTGCATAAAGGAGCAGGCTGTGCATTATCATAATAGTAATTAATATGACAGTATGTTTATCGGCTCTATTTATGTTCCCTTTTGATCCATACAGACTCCTCTTCAGAGAGACCTATGGATGAAATAAATTATTCAACAATACTTCTGACGTTTAGTTCTGCACTATTTACATATCACAAGTGCGCTTTGATGTTCAGTGCACAGATGTGATGCTCACTCATAGTCTCGTCAGCAAATAGGGAATCTGTTTACAGTGAGGGAGAGAGACAGAGAGTGAGGGAAAGAGTGAGATGGATAGAGAGAGAGAGAGAGAGAGAGGAGATAGAGAGAGAGGGTTGGTAGTGAGGGATAGAGAGAGAAAGGGGGGGGGGGAGAAAGAGAGAGCGGGGGTGGGAGGATAGTGAGGGATAGAGAGAGGGGGGGGGAGAGAAAGAGAGAGCGGGGTGGGAGGATAGTGAGGGATAGAGAGAGAGAGAGAGAGAGAGAGAGGTACAGAGATAGATAGATGACTATGATAAATAGACATGCAGGGTGGTTGCTCGCTGGCTTCCTGGCAGTGTTTGAGCCGGGTTGATAATGATGACCTCCGGCGGTGGATCAGAACCTCACTGGAGGCAGCAGCGGTAAAGAGGTTAGAGGGTGGAAGGACGAGGCCTTGAGAGGGAGGGAGAACTCTGAGTGTGTTTGCCGTTCCAACCGGCAGGCAGGCAGGCTCCGGCAGGCTCTACAGCGGCAGCATGCTAATGGTCCATGGGCCTGCCTAATTGGGCTAACTAGAGAACAGATGCTCCCCAGAGCTGGAGACCCCAACTAAAGGTCCCGGTTGCTTCCTTGGCCATAGTAACCCCCATATTCAACCGCCATCCAGCCATCCAGTCCAACTCTCCACCCCAATACCCCAATTTATCACAGATCACGATGTGTGCATCTCTCTTACTCGCTCCTCTGTATTTGGGATGGGTGTTTATCAGTGGAGGCTGCTGACGGGAGGACTGCTCATAGTAATGGCTGGGATAAAGTCCAAGGAATGGTATCAAACACAACCATCCCTTCCATTGACTCTATTCCAGCCATTATTATGAGCCGTCCTCCCGTCAGCAGCCTCCACTGGTGTTTATGCCTGTAGTTTGCTATGCAGAGCAGAGGTAGGTGACCTTGTCTAGACCTTCTTATCACAGTGGCTCACTGTGTCCCCTAGTCCTTGGGTTTAATTGGATGTGTCTATGAGGTTTCTATCTGACAGGGCACACAATGAGAACAAAACACCCACTAAATACCTCTCTTCTTCTCCTTCCTAGTCTACTCTCCTCTCAGCTACCTCGGCCTCGACTGTAAATAGTAAGTACTGTTACATCCATGCAACAACAAAAATCGTGATCAGGGTGAAACGGTTCAACGGATGACATTGAAATGAAGAGTGTGTGAATCGTCTAATTATTCCGAATGTTCAATTCATCAGAAGTTTAGAATCTGCTTCCATTTGTCAGCAGACTCAGCACCACATTCCACAGTTTTTTTTTCTCCAATTAAACAGTCAATACAAAAAACTTGGAAGTTAATCAATACGCCATCATTGACACAATGGAAAAAACAAACTATTTATTATTTGAATGTTGAAATAGCATGGGCGACTGAGAAAAACTAATTGGTACAATTTAAGACCAAGTGGCAAACAAAAACGCAGGAGCTAGGGATGGGGGTGTGAGCATGTGGGTCTGGGCAGATGAGATGTAGACATGGTTTGTATGTGTCTGTAAGTTGTCGTTCGGTATGTACAGTACCAGTCAAAACCTACTCATTCAGGGTGTTTTTCTTCATGTTTCTATTTTCTACTTTGTAGAATAACAGTGAAGACATCAAAACTATGAAATAAAACATATGGGGTCATGTAGTAACCCAAAAAATGGTTCAACAAATTGGATTATTCAAAGTAGCCACCTTTTGCCTTGATGACAGTTTTGCACAGTTTTGGCATTCTCTCAACCAGCTTCATGGGGAATGTTTTTCCAACAGTCTTGAAGGAGTTCCCAAATATGCTGAGAAATGGTTGGCTGCTTTTCCTTCATTCTGCGGTCAAACTCATCCCAAACCATCTTTATTAGGTTGGGTTCGGGGGATTGTGGAGGCCAGGTCATCTGATGCAGCACTCCATCACTCTCCTTCTTGGTCAAATAGCCCTTACACAGCCTGGAGGTGTGTTGGGTCATTGTCCTGTTGAAAAGCAAATGATAGTCCACTAAGCACAAACCAGATGGGATGGCGTATCGCTGCAGATTACTGTGGTAGCCATGCTGGTTAAGTGTGCCTTGAATTCTAAATAAATCACTGACAGTGTCACGAGCAAAGCACCCCCACACCATCACCCCTCCTCCTCCATGCTTCACATTGAGAGCCACACATACGGAGATCATCTGTTCACATACTTTGCCTCTCAAAGACACAGTAGTTGGAACCAAAAACATTAAATTTGGACTCATCAGACCAAAGGAAAGATTTCCACCAGTCTAATGTCCATTGCTTGTGTTTCTTGTACCAAGCAAGTCTCTCCTTCTTATTGGTGTCCTAGTAGTGGTGTCTTTGCAGCAATTCGACCATTAAGGCATGATTCACGTAGTCCCCTCTGAAAAGTTGATGTTGAGATGTGTCTGTTACTTGAACTCTGTGAAGCATTAATTTGGGCTGTAATTTCTGAGGCTGGTAACTAATGAACTTACCCTCTACAGCAGAGGCAACTCTGGGTCTTCCTTTCCTGCGGCAGTCCTCATGAGAGCCAGTTTCAACATAGCGCTTATGGTTTTTATGACTGCACTTGAAGTCACTTTCAAAGGCTATCTTCTGTACACCACCCCTTCCTTTTCACAACACAACTGATTGCCTCAAACACATTAAGAAGGAAAGAAATTCCACAAATGAACTTTTAACAAGGCACACCTGTTGAAATGCAATCCAGGTGACTACCTCATAAGCTGGTTGAGAGAATGCCAAGAATGTGCAAAGCTGTCATCAAGGCAAAGGGCGGGTACTTCGAAGAATGTCAAATACAAAATATATTTAGATTTGTTTAACACTGTTTTGGTTACTATATGATTCCATGTGTTATTTCATGGTTTTGATGTCTTCACTATTATTTTACAATAGTAAAAAAATAGTAAAATAGTACAAATAAAAACCCTGGAATGAATAGGTGTGTCCAAAGTATTGACTGGTACTGTATACATTATATTTTTTGCTTTTGGAATGTAAAAAAATAAATAAAAGTAAACATTTTATATTATAAAAAAATAAGTAAAAACAGACTGACCTCAAATATGCAAATTTTGAAATGTGCAAATCTCTCCTTGAGTTAAGCGTGTCTGTGTTCAAAGAGATTTCTCTTTGATGGAAGTCAAATGAGGAATCAAACACTGAGCCAAAGCTTTTCTCTGGGTTAATAAAGTTCAACTACTCCATTATGGTTTTGTTATCTGGCCTCTGATTGAAATTGGATAGGATGTATTCCATTGAGTATGGTTTGTAAATACAAAGCTTAGTTCATTTCTCTCTCGGGGCTACATTTTTAGATGTTTGCAGAATGCGCCCCTGGCCGTGTCCTTGTGCGATACACTCTCAGAGAAAGCCAAAGTTGAAGAAAGAGTTGCTGAGTTGGTTAGATGGAGCCACTTCGATCAAATTAATGTAGAGCTTTTCTCTTTCACTCTATGTATTTTCTATTAATTACAACAAACTGTTGTTTCATGACAGAGAGAGAGTTATTGTAGATCTGCACACAGATAAAAACATAGTGGACAACAACAACCAAAAGGACATAGTGCCCATTACGATGCAGAGAGTTCTCCTGTGAGAAGTTCTCACCACAAGTCCCTCCATCCTCACTTTATCATAGAACTGTAAAAGTGCTGTAATTGGACCTCATGCCCCCTTATATACGTATCACAGAGAAGATTAGATTGATGTACGTAATGCAGATACAAAATGGTGAAAGCTTCCGTTCTTTTAAGAGAAGCCCTGTTACTTTATGTCATCATGAGATGGGTTCTTTGTGACTAAATTAGATTTCAGGCATGCCTTAAAGCAAGGATGTCAAACTCATTCCATGGTGGGCCCAGTCACTAGTGTCTGCTGACCTAGACAACCAGGTGAGGGGAGTTCCTTACTAATCAATGACCATCAGTCAAGTACAAGGGAGGAGCGAAAACCTGCAGACACTCGGCCCTCCGTGGCATGAGTTTGACACAGGATCTGGGTTTCTAAGATAACCATTCAAGATCCAGCTCCTGACTCTACTCACGTCGGGTATTTACAGAGACGTGTGCCTTCTACTGAGATCATTAATTTAAGCTGTTTATTTCTGAGTCTATGCGTCACAGACGTACGTGTGTGTTTTGTGTTTGATGATTGATGTGCATATGCACCACCTCAGCAGAAACTAGGAGTGAAGATTAGAGAAAAGTGGAGATTCAGCATTACGTGGATAGGGTTGGTACTCACATAAATCACAGTAAGTCAAATTCTACACACACAAGCCCCTGCCCCCATCTTCACCCCCGTCACACACACACACACACACACACACACACACACACACACACACACACACACACACACACACACACACACAGACACAAGCTTGCTGAAGCGCTGGCCTCACATTCATTTCATTACATATCTCAAATCTTCCTGATCTGTTTGTGTGTTTTATTCTAAAATCAGACATACTGCAGGTGTTAGACACACCTGGCTGAATTAACCAATTTTGCCACTAACACTGTAAGTGCATGAAAGGCTCCAGATACTTGGACAGCAGTACACTACCATCAATTATAATCTAAATAGTTGAAATGGGCAAAATAACTCTAATAGGACTGAACCCAGTTTTGCTCACGTTTGATGCGTGTGTGTTTAGCCAAATTCTGTGGCACTGATGTTCTGCGTGTCGTAGCCATTTCTCATCAGCATTGTACATTATGAGAGGTTATGTACGATTTTTTATTTTATTTATGAAGACATTGCGTGCTGCTCTTAGTTTATTTATGATGAATAAAATGTAATTCTGTGTTTGGTTTTTGACAGTCATTTTTACAGGCCAGCGCTGTATATATATATATATATATATATATATATATACACTACCGTTCAAAAGTTTGGGGTCACTTAGAAATGTCCTGTTTTTTTTAAAGAGAAGCAAATAGTTTGTCCATTTTTCCATCAAATTGATCAGAAATACAGTGTAGACATTCCCCCTCAGGAGACTGAAAAGATTTGGCATGAGTCCTCAGATCCTCAAAAGGTTCTACAGCTGCACCATTGAGAGCATCTTGACTGGTTGCATCACTGCCTGGTATGGCAACTGATCACAGAGCTGAGGGGCTGAAGGCAACCGCAAGGCACTACAGAGGGTAGTGCGTACGGCCCAGTACATCAACGGGGCAAAGCTTCCTGCCACCCAGGACCTCTATACCAGGCAGTGTCAGAGGAAGGCCCTAAAAATTGTCAAAGATTCCAGCTACTCTAGTCATAAACTGTTCCCTTTGCTGCCGCACGGCAAGTGGTACCGGAGCGCCAAGTCTAGGTCCAAAAGGCATCTAAACAGCTTTTACCCCCAAACCATAAGATTCCTGAACATCTAATCAAATGGCAACCCAGGCTAATCAAATGGCTACCCCCCCCCCCCCCCCACTTAGAAATGTCCTTGTTTTTTGAAGAAAAGCACATTTGTGGTCCATTAAAATAACGTAAAATTGATCAGGAAGACAGTGTAGACATTGTTAATGTTGTAAATGACTATTGTAGCTGGAAAAGGCAGCTTTTTTATGGAATATCTACATAGGCGTACAGAGGCCCATTATCAGCAACCATCACTCCTGTGTTCCAATGGAACGTTTTGTTAGCTAATTCAAGTTGATCATTTTAAAGGCTAATTGATCATTAGAAAACCCCTTTGCAATTATGTGAGCACAGCTGAAAACTGTTGTTCTGATTAAAGAAGCAATACAACTGTCCTTCTTTAGATTAGTTGAGTATCTGGAGCATCAGCGTTTGTGGGTTCGATTACAGGCTCAAAATGACCAGAAACAAATAATTTTCTTCTGAAACTCGTCAGTCTATTCTTGTTCTGATAAAGGAAGGCTATCCCATACGAGAAATTGCCAAGAAACTGAAGATCTTGTACAACACTGTGTACTACTCCCTTCACAGAACAGCTCAAACTGTCTCTAACCAGAATAGAAAGAGGAGTGGAGCACAACTGAGCAAGAGGACAAGTACATTAGAGTGTCTAGTTTGAGACAGATACCTCACAAGTCCTCATCTGGCAGCTTCATTAAATAGTACCCGCAAATCACCAGTCTCAATGTCAACAGTGAAGAGCCGACTCCGGGATGTTGGCCTTCTAGGCAGAGTTGCAAAGAAAATCCATCTCAGACTGGCCAACAAAAAGAAAAGATTAAGATGGGCAAAAGAACACAGACACTGGACAGAGGAAGATTGGAAAAAGTGTTATGGACAGAGGAATCTAAGTTTGAGGTGTTTGGATCACAAAGAAGAACATTTGTGAGATGCAGAAAAAATGCAAAGATGCTGGAGAAGTGCTTGATGCCATCTGTCAAGCATGGTGGAGGCAACATGATAGTCTGGGTGTGCTTTGGTGGTGGTAAAGTGGGAGATTTGTACAGGGTGAAAGGGATCTTGAAGAAGGAAGGCCATCATTCCATTTTGCAACGCCATTCCATACCCTGTGGACGGCACTTAATTGGAGCCAATTTCCTCCTACAACAGGACTATGACCCAAAGCACAGCTCCAAACTACGCAATAACTATTTAGGGAAGAAGCAGTCAGCTGGTATTCTGTCTATAATGGAGTGGCCAGCACAGTCACCGGATCTCAACCCTATTGAGCTGTTGTGGGAGCAGCTTGACCGTATGGTACATAAGAAGTTCCCATCAAGCCAGTCCAACTTGTGGGATGTTCTTCAGGAAGCATGGGGTGAAATCTCTTCACATTACCTCAACAAATTGACAACCAGAATGCCACAGGTCTGCAAGGCAGTAATTGCTGCAAATGGAGGATTCTTTGAAGGACACAGTTATAATTTAAATTTTAAAAAATCATTATTTATATTTACTATTCATTTTGCAACTAATTTCAGGTATGTTTTCATGGGGAACAAAGACATTTCTAAGTTACCCCAAAACTTTTGAACGGTAGTGTATATACAGTGGCAAGACAAAGTATGTGAATCCTTTGGAATTACCTGGATTTCTGCATAAATTGGTCATCAAATTTGATCTGATCTTCATCTAAGTCACAACAATTAACAAACATAGTGTGCTTAAACTAATAACACACAAAATATTGTATTTTTCTTGTCTATATTGAATACGTCATTTAAACATTCACAGTGTAGGTTGGAAAAAGTATGTGAACCCCTAGGCTAATGACTTCACAAGAAGCATTGCCTCATGTGAACCATGCCTCAAACAAAAGAGATCTCAGAAGACCTAAGATTAAGAATTGTTGACTGCATATAGCTGGCAAGGGTTACAAAAGTATTTCTAAAAGCCTTAATGTTCATCAGTCCACGGTATGAAAAATGGTCTGAGAAAGTTCAGCACTATTGCTACTCTCCATAGGAGTGTCCGTCCTGCAAAGATGACTGACTGCAAGAGCACAGTGCAGAATGCTCAATGAAGTTAAGAAGAATCCTAGAGTGTCAGCTAAAGACTTACAGAAATCTCTGGAACATGGTAACATCTCTGTTGACGAGTCTACGATACGTAAAATACTATACATAGCTGTCATCAAGGCAAAGGGTGGCTACTTTTTAGAAAAGGCTGTTGCGCAACAACTCACTGCCTTCCTGAAGACAAACAATGTATACGAAATGCTTCAGTCTGGTTTTAGACCCCATCATAGCACTGAGACGGCACTTGTGAAGGTGGTAAATGACATTTTAATGGCATCGGACCGAGGCTCTGCATCTGTCCTCGTGCTCCTAGACCTTAGTGCTGCTTTTGATACCATCGATCACCACATTCTTTTGGAGAGATTGGAAACCCAAATTGGTCTACACGGACAAGTTCTGGCCTGGTTTAGATCTTATCTGTCGAAAAGATATCAGTTTGTCTCTGTGAATGGTTTGTCCTCTGACAAATCAACTGTAAATTTCGGTGTTCCTCAAGGTTCCGTTTTAGGACCACTATTGTTTTCACTATATATTTTACCTCTTGAGGATGTTATTCGAAAACATAATGTTAACTTTCACTGCTATGCGGATGACACACAGCTGTACATTTCAATGAAACATGGTGAAGACCCAAAATTGCCCTTGCTAGAAGAATGTGTTTCAGACATAAGGAAATGGATGGCTGCAAACGTTCTACTTTTAAACTCAGACAAAACAGAGATGCTTGTTCTAGGTCCCAAGAAACAAAGAGATCTTCTGTTGAATCTGACAATTAATCTTAATGGTTGTACAGTCGTCTCAAATAAAACTGTGAAGGACCTCGGCCTTACTCTGGACCCTGATCTCTCTTTTGAAGAACATATCAAGACCATTTCAAGGACAGCTTTTTTCCATCTACGTAACATTGCAAAAATCAGAAACTTTCTGTCCAAAAATGATGCAGAAAAATTAATCCATGCTTTTGTCACTTCTAGGTTAGACTACTGCAATGCTCTACTTTCCGGCTACCCGGATAAAGCACTAAATAAACTTCAGTTAGTGCTAAATACGGCTGCTAGAATCCTGACTAGAACCAAAAAATTTGATCATATTACTCCAGTTCTAGCCTCTCTACACTGGCTTCCTGTCAAAGCAACGGCTGATTTCAAGGTTTTACTGCAAACCTACAAAGCATTACATGGGCTTGCTCCTACCTATCTCTCTGATTTGGTCCTGCCGTACATACCTACACGTACGCTACGGTCACAAGACGCAGGCCTCCTAATTGTCCCTAGAATTCCTAAGCAAACAGCTGGAGGCAGGGCTTTCTCCTATAGAGCTCCATTTTTATGGAACGGTCTGCCTACCCATGTCAGAGACGCAAACTCGGTCTCAACCTTTAAGTCTCTTCTGAAGACTCATCTCTTCAGTGGGTCATATGATTGAGTGTAGTCTGGCCCAGGAGTGGGAGGGTGAACGGAAAGGCTCTGGAGCAACGAACCGCCCTTGCTGTCTCTGCCTGGCCGGTTCCCCTCTTTCCACTGGGATTCTCTGCCTCTAACCCTATTACAGGGGCTGAGTCACTGGCTTACTGGGGCTCTCTCATGCCGTCCCTGGAGGGGGTGCGTCACCTGAGTGGGCTGAGTCACTGATGTGGTCATCCTGTCTGGGTTGCCCCCCCCGGTGACCTGCCGTGGCGGAGGTCTTTGTGGGCTATACTCAGCCTTGTCTCAGGATGGTAAGTTGGTGGTTGAAGATATCCCTCTAGTGGTGTGGGGGCTGTGCTTTGGCAAAGTGGGTGGGGTTATATCCTTCCTGTTTGGCCCTGTCCGGGGGTGTCCTCAGATGGGGCCACAGTGTCTCCTGACCCCTCCTGTCTCAGCCTCCAGTATTTATGCTGCAGTAGTTTATGTGTCGGGGGGCTAGGGTCAGTTTGTTATATCTGGAGTACTTCTCCTGTCCTATTCGGTGTCCTGTGTGAATCTAAGTGTGCGTTCTCTAATTCTCTCCTTCTCTCTTTCTCTCTCTCGGAGGACCTGAGCCCTAGGACCATGCCCCAGGACTACCTGACATGATGACTCCTTGCTGTCCCCAGTCCACCTGGCTGTGCTGCTGCTCCAGTTTCAACTGTTCTGCCTTATTATTGTTCGACCATGCTGGTCATTTATGAACATTTGAACATCTTGGCCATGTTCTGTTATAATCTCCACCCGGCACAGCCAGAAGAGGACTGGCCACCCCACATAGCCTGGTTCCTCTCTAGGTTTCTTCCTAGGTTTTGGCCTTTCTAGGGAGTTTTTCCTAGCCACCGTGCTTCTACACCTGCATTGCTTGCTGTTTGGGGTTTTAGGCTGGGTTTCTGTACAGCACTTTGAGATATCAGCTGATGTACGAAGGGCTATATAAATAAATTTGATTTGATTTGATACTTTGAAGAATCTCAAATACAAAATATATTTAGATTTGTTTAACACTTTTTTTGGTTACTACATGATTCCATATCTGTTATTTCATGCGAAAGCAGATCGAACAGTCTATAGCTTAGGTGGCTGGATTCTGTATTTTTGGGCCTTCCTCTGACACCGCCTGGTGTTAGAGGTCCTGGGTGGCAGGTAGCTCGGCCCAAGTGATGTACTAGGCTGTACTCACCACCCTCTGTAGCGCCTTGCGATTGCCACACAAAGTGGTGATGCAGCCAGTCAAGATGTTCTCAATGGTGCAGCTGTAGAACTTGTGACGATCCGAGGGCCCATGCCAAATATTTTCAGCCTCCTGAGGGGGATGAAGCGCTTTCGTGCTCTCTTCACAACTGTGTGGGTGTGTGTGGACCGTGTTAGTTCCTTAGTGATGTGGACACAGAGGAACTTCAAGCTCTTGACCCGCTCCCCTACAGCCCCATCGATATGGGTGGTGTGTTTGCCCCTCCGTTTCCTGTAGCCCACTATCAGCTCCTTTGTCTTGCTGACGTTGATGGCGAGGTTGTGTGTATATATATATGGAACCACACTCCCAGGTCTCTGACCTCCTCCCTATAGGCTGCCTCATCATCTTCGGTGATCAGTCATACCACTGTTGTGTCATCATGTGTCATCATCAACTTGATGACGGTGTTGGAGTCGTGCGGGGCCACACAGTTATCAGTGAACTTTGGTTCCTACCCTGTCAATAACTCCTCCCTGGCTTATTCATTCCTTTTCATGTCAAACAACAATGTATTCAAGGTGATGCCACTATATTCTAATTGTAGAATTAGAATAATCATACTATTTCCATGGTTCCTACAGTTCACCAATTAACTAGGTCTAGATGTTTGCCCATGTCATGCAGCCCCGCGTGGCACAGTGTGGAAATGATAACAAAGGTGCAATATATTTAAGTTGGATTGAACAGTATAAAACAATCAGAATGGAGATATACCCATTGAAATCCCTTACAACGTATGTGTTGCCACCCTAGGGTCATAAACTACTCATAAAGCAGATTTAGAACTTTTATTGGGACTATAGATAAAACACTGTCAAATACCGTCATACTGTCATAGATGTGAAAAAATACTGTGATGTGATATTTTTGCCGTATCACTCAGCCCTAGAGCTGTTTGAAAAGACCGCCTGCAACTTCAGCCTGTTTTGGTGGGATGGAGCTTTGGGGACATTACCAGGCAGTAAATTAGTTAATGGACCAATGTGAAAGAGAGTTCCAAACCTCTCTGCCGACAGCTGGTTTCAGTTATCCCCACTCAGACTATTCCCAGACATTCATAGCAAAATCCTTGCTTGAGATATTGCTCTTTGCTAAGAGGCTATATGTGTTTTTTTTTTGAACATTTTAATTGAAACCAATCACAGGAAAGTACTTACTTAATAGTTACCCAGAAATGATTTGATATTGAGATAAAAAAAGGGCTGCATTGGATCTTTAATGAAACCTCGCCCTGTTTTAAGCTTCATTTATTTTGAACTCTCCTGTGTGTAATGTGATTGGGTGATTGGGTCCTGTACGTGATGTACTGAATTAAGATGAATGACGGTATGTGGAAGGCAAACCTCTCTTCCTCTCTGGGACCATTCGTTTGATTGCCTTCAATTGTGTAACTCGTTTCTCTGAAAGTATCTGGGGGGATATGAGAGAAAATGGTTGTAACATCTCAGTGAAACCATATTTCTCCTTTGCCATGAAAGGGCCCAGTTAAGACACTGCCGCATTTCTCCACGCTCCCAATCAAAACTAAGTTTTAAAAAAAATATTCCACACGCTTTCATCTCAGGCCATTTGATAGGCCTTGATTATTCTCTCTGCTGAGGTTCCATCTCTGTCAATCCTGCCATCTTGCTCTCTTGTCTGTGATAAAGTGAAGAACAGAGGGAGAAGAAAATGCTGAAAGGGCTGGGTCAGAGGAAGACAGAAAGGCATCTACTTGATGGATTTAGTGAAGAAGTATGGACAGATTGCTGACGGGATACAAAGTACCTAATCCTTGATGTGATTACTGGTAGTAAAAACATTGCATGTTAGCTGCCAGCTGGAAACTAACTAGGTTTAATTTATTAATTTGATTGATCGTCAAGGCAAATAAAAATAAATAATGTAATCTGAAGCAGAACATACAATGTCTTTCATATTTTTTTAACGTATTAGATACAATAGATTCAGGGACCTGTTAAGTCATTCTGACCTGTTGAAATAATAATATCTGGTAAGACAGGTTAGGGAGGAGAAAACAGGGTAGGTAGGAGAAAATAACAGTTCCAAACAATTCAAATGTCCTAAATGAGCCCTGGTTTATAGGAAAGGTGCTCTTTATTAGAAAGTCTGTCTTCTTCTTCATACCTGATCTGTTCTCATCCTCCTAGTGCAGGACATGTCATTTCCATAGAGTGTTTAATTCAGATATGGGGTGTGCATTTGGCAGCAGGATTTCAAAGATTAGCTTTAGGGCTGAATCTTTGGTTGTGTAAATGTTATTTGGTAGTGTTGGGTGAAACTGTAGCCGAAGAACTTCTCTCTCTGCGTAACCTGTTCTGTTTCCAGATGACAACCCAAGGGAAACATCTCAACTGCATCTTTTCCACAATTTCCCTACATCTACACCACCTTGTAAACACTCTCTATCACCTCTTATAAGCCTGGGCATAAATGCTCAAGTCAAAATCAAATCAAGTCAACGTTCATTCGTCACATGCGCCCGAATACAACAGGTGTAGATCATACAGTGAAATGCTTACTTACAAGCCATTAACCAAAAGTGCAGTTTTTAAGTAAAAAATATGTATTAGGTAAACAATAGATAAGTAAAGAAATACAAATCAAAAACTGCCGGTGCACCGGTTAGTCGGGCTATTTGAGGTAATATGAACACGTGGGATTGGTTAAGGTGACTATGCATAGAGGATAAACAGAGAGGATCAGCAGCACACAAAAGGGGTTGGCGGGACACACACACACACACACACACACACACACACATTTGTAGGCATTTGATTAGCTGTTCAGGTCCTAGACTTGGCGCTCCGGTACCGCTTGCCATGCGGTAGCAGAGAGAACAGTTTACGACTGGGGTGGCTGGAGTCTTTGACTATTTTTAGGGCCTTCCTCTGACATCGCCTGGTATAGAGGTTCTGTATGGCAGGCAGCTTAGCCCCAGTAATGTATTGGGCCGTACGCACTACCCTCTAAAGTGCAGTGCGGTCGGAGGCTGACCAGTTGCCGTACCAGGCAGTGATGCAACCAGAGCAACCATGCTCTCAATGTTGCAGCTGTAGAAACTTTTGAGGATCTGAGGACCCATGCCAAATCTTTTTAGTTTCCCGGGGGGGAATAGGCTTTGTCATGCGCACTTCACAACTGTCTTGGTGTGTTTGGACCATTCTAGTTTGTTGGTGATGTGGACACCAAGGAAATTGAAGCTCTCAACCTGCTCCACTACAGCCCTGTCAATGAGAAGGGGGGTGTGCTTGGTCCTCCTTTTCCTGTAGTCCACAATCATTTTCTTTCTCTTTATTACATTAAGGGATAGGTTGTTATTCTGGCACCACCCGGCCAGGTCTCTGACCTCCTCCCTATAGGCTGTCTCGTCATTGTCAGTGATCAACCCTACCATTGTTGTGTCGTCTGCAAACTTAATGATGTTGTTGGAGTCGTGCCTTTCCATGCAGTCGTGGGTGAACAGGGAGTACAGGAGGGGACTGAGTACACACCCCTGAGGGGCTCCAGTGTTGAGGATCAGCGTGGCAGATGTGTTGTTACCTACTCTTTCCACCTGGGGGTGGCCCGTCAGGAAGTCCAGGATCCAGTTGCAGAAGGAGGTGTTTAGTCCCAGGATCCTTTGCTTAGTGATGAGCTTTGAGGGCACTATGGTGTTGAAAGCTGAGCTGTAGTCAATGAATAGCGTTCGCACGTAGGTGTTCCTTTTGTCCAGATGGGAAAGGGCAGTGTGGAGTGCAATAGAGATTGCATCATTTCACAATGTCAGTTTAAGCTCATAGGCAATCGCTAAGTGCAAACGACATCTCCCTCAGGCACTTCATGGAGCAGCCTGTTAATTACAAACTAAACACGACTGAGACACATTAATTGGATGTGCTCTACCGCTGGTAGAGAACAGGTAGAGGTAACAGAACAGCTAGCTAGCAACCTGCAGATCCACAGTCCCCTCCTGCCTACCTCCTCTTGCTGTGCATTCAGAGTGGAACTGACATGCAATCCCTGAATACACTATTGTATTGATTCACTGTTTGGAGGTGGTGGATTGCGGGGGAGGGCAGGCGGCTGGGAGGGAGGGAGACGTTTGCCCCTAGTCTGCTCTCGGTGCGTGACAATCCTAATGCATATGGACTGCTCTTCTAAAGGGGGAAGTTTAAAAAAGAAAACAGACTTGTGAATAATGCAGGAGAGCTGTATGTGTATACACACACCACAGGGAATGAGCTCGACTACCGGGAGGGTCCCTGTCTCTCTGTCTATCCATCTCTCTGTCTCTCTCCACACACTCCGGAGGTGCACTGGGTGTTTTTGAGATGTTACCATGGTAATTAAGATCCTTGGGCAGAACGATGGAGGACTCCGTATTGAATGTTGATTAGGGTTCATGGCAATGCCGGGTTTCAGGCAGACACAGCTGTGAACAGGGGTCTCACAGAGGTGGTCAGCCAAGTAATATATCCTGTAGCCCATTATTGATCCCATCAACCATTATGTAGTTTAACAGTAGATTACACATACATTTAGGGGGTCAAAGGGCTAGCATTAATTTATCATAGCAGTAATCCAAGCAATCACAAATACTTCTGGATTGATCACTCAAATCCTGAATGTTCATCTTCTGCCTCTCCTTCACTCTCTGTCACTAAATAAGCCCAGCTATTGTGATCCCCCATGGGGAGTGACCTGACTCTAAATCCAGCGTGTGTTACCACATCAATGAGAGCTAGAGATTGCATTCTGTAATCTGTCATTCTTCAGCAGATGTATTATATTTTTTCAATGGGTCGGCTCAAAGAACACCAATGGAATTTTGCAGACCAGATGTAGTTGTAGGTCCTGTCTTAAACTTATGTGCTCTCTGTCACTTGGGGCAGCATGGTTAATTGCCCCAAAACACAAATGACAATGATTTAATGGCAAGGCACCACATCCTAATAGGGTCATGTTTTTCCCCTTAATCATATCATAATTCACTTTTACCAGTTGAATATAGACACCAATATAATAATTATTTGTATTTCAACATTTTCAGAAATATTGTTTTAAAATATGCATATACTGCAAATAATTTTTTTCTGGTCACTGGATCACGAGAACATACATATTTTGGTTCCATTTTCCCACTAGGACTGTACTTGTATAGAGCAGATTGTGGATATTTCACTTTTTTCGTCCTTCTATCTGTAAAATACGAAAGACATGTACTTAACTGCATGTGTGGTGCATATTTCCAAAGAACATGTTATCTACAATCAAAATCATAACATTTCGCACATATGAACTTTTTTACAAAGCAGGGGCTTGTGTAATCTTCTTGGGTTACTGGCCATTTTATGTTTACGGATAGTTTCTCTTTGAGGCTCTTTAGAGACTTTGTATCCTAGATGTCAGAAACATTTTCTAAAAGGAGTACAAAGTCCTTAGAAGAGGTGTCCAAAAAACAAGTGTAAAATACACACACTAGAAAATACAGATAACCGACCTCGACATCTCTTTACTTTTTTAGTTGCAATGACTCAATGAACAACACGTTTGGTGTGGCCTAGATTCAATCAGATTGTAACGTCTGCTTCCAGCTCACACCCTCAAACACCTAGATCCCCTGAACGCAGCTCACTCTCCAGCCCACTTTCCAGCTCACACTCTCAAACACCTAGATCCCCTGAACGCAGCTCACTCTCCAGCCCACTTTCCAGCTCACACTCTCAAACACCTAGATCCCCTGAACGCAGCTCACTCTCCAGCCCACTTTCCAGCTCACACTCTCAAACACCTAGATCCCCTGAACGCAGCTCACGCTCCAGCCCACTTTCCAGCTCACACTCTCAAACACCTAGATCCCCTGAACGCAGCTCACTCTCCAGCCCACTTTCCAGCTCACACTCTCAAACACCTAGATCCCCTGAACACAGCTCACTTTCCAGCTCACACTCTCAAACACCTAGATCCCCTGAACGCAGCTCACTCTCCAGATCCCAATCACCTGAATTCTAATCACCTGTTCTCACACCTGTATGTCATTATCACACACTATTTAGTTCAGTTCTTTGCAACCCATCACTGAGAGGTATTGTTTGTTTTGTGTGGACTACAGAGAAACAATGACGCTCAAATTGAAACGCATTAAACAAAAAAATAAAGAGAATTTCTATCATACTAATTGAGGTGTAGATTACATCTTATATTGCAGTGTTCCAACTTGTAAACAAGGCTGCGTTAGATTTATCTTAATGCGACTCCATGCAGTCAATGACAATGTCCACTTTAGGTATTGAATTTGACAGCTCTAATGCAGCAGTTCCACCTCAGAAGTCACCGCCTGTCACGTGTGCTCCCTCTCCGGCCTCTAGGTCACCAGGCTGCTCGTTATGGCGCACACCTGTCACCATTGTTACGCGCAACTGCACGTCATCAGACTCACCTGGACTCCATCACTTCCCTGATTACCTTCCCTACATGTGTCACTCCCTCCGGTTCCTTCCCCAGGCGTCATTGTTTCTGTGTCATGTCTGTGTGCTGTTAGTGTTCCTTATTTTGTATTATGTTGTGTTTATTTATTAAAGCACTCACTCCCTGAACTTGCTTCCCGTGCGCTATGCGGGATGTCGGCTAAAGCGGATCTGAATGAAGTCTCAGCCCTTCCTCTATCTCAGCTCAGATGTGCTGTTGGTGGCAACTTCTCTTCTGGTTCTATTATCATCCTTGATCATGGTGGGTGATTGATTGTGTTAGGTACAGTACATTAGTACACCTCTTTTAAAATATTGGCAAGAGATTGAAATTGTGAAACGTCTATTATCCTTTAATGCAGATAATCACTGAGTCTTGCAGAATTATGTCCTTGCAAGGGCCCGGGAGAGAATGAGTGATATATATTGTATATACAGAGAGAAAGAAGGGAGATATTCTCAGCCTCGTAATTGAAATGGACTTCTGAGACTTAAGGCTCTAAGTGAAGTTACAAAGCCAGAAAATAAAGCTGAAGCCTTCATTTAATCTCACTTGAAATGAGATATGTAATTTGCTCTGAGCTGCTCTCTTCCCTCTAGTGAGGTTGTTTGTTTGCTGTATGGTATAACCAGTGGTGGAAAAAGTACCCAATTGTCATAATTGAGTAAAAGTAAAGATATGTTCATAGAAAAAGACTCAAATAAAAGTGAAAGTCACCCAATAAAATACTACTTGAATAAGACTAAAAGTATTTGGTTTTAAATATACTTAAGTATCAAAAGTAAATCTAATTGATCAAATGTACTTACTATAATTATCAAAAGTATAAATCATTTCAAATTCCTTATATTAAGCAGAACCAGACGGCACCATTTTCTTGTTTTTTTTTTATTTACGGATAGCCAGGGGCACACTCCAACACTCAGACATCATTTACAAACGAAACATTTGTGTTTATTGAGTCCGCCAGATCAGAGGCAGTAGTGATGGCCAGGGATGCTCTCTTTATAAGTGCTTGAATTGGACCATTTTCCTGTCCTGCTATAAGCATTCAAAATGTAACGAGTACTTTTAGATGTCAGGGAAAATGTATGGGGTAAAAAGTGCATTATTTTCCTTAGGAAAGTAGTGATGTAAAAGTTACAAAAATAAAAATAGTAAAGTACAGATAACAAAAAAACTACTTAAGTAGTACTTGAAAGTATGTTTACTTAAGTACTTTACACCACTGGGTTTAACCTACATGTTTCCTATAATCACTTTCACAGTGACCACTCATGAAAGTGATTAGTCATCTTAGAATTGCTCCTACAACTGATCACTATCCAAAATATCTTATGATTGTAGAGATTTTTATTTCTTGAAGGGGAGCTCTGTACCTCATTCAAACATGAATTCCTTCATTTTGCTCCAACAACCTATTTGTTGTACATTCTTTGATTTCCAATTATGTGGTTCCAGTTTATCGGACTCAAAGCGGCATTCTTCACATGGTTAATCTCTCTCCAGTCGAGGAGTTGGAGAAAATGGCCCTTTATACTCGACACATAAGGAAAGAGAATAGGGGAAATATTCCTGGATCGAATCTCAGACTAGTGTTGAGTTGGACAAGAGATCAAAGAAGCCTGTCCGGCAAGCTGCAGCAAAGAGCGAGAGAGAGAGAGAGAGAGGGGAGGGGAGGGGGGACCCACTAAGAAGAGTAGGGGAGTGGTGGAGCGGGTTCCTCAGATTAACTGATCCTCCGTTCCACTACGTCAACTACAATGGAGGGAAGAGGACAAAAAGAAGGATAATAGAAATCCAATTGCTGAAAATGCTGAGCAGTTCAAGACTGGTGGAGAGGGCAATTAATTTGGCATTAACCCCTCTTGCTACCAACATCTTTCCCTGTTATCCGACCTTCCCTACAGCCCCTAAGTCTGACTCTTCTCCCCTGATGGCCTTTTGGTGCCTACGGAATGAAAAGAGAGAGGGAGACCAATCTAGTACTCACAACATGCACACGTTGCTCTGAGATTCTGCGTTTTCTCTGACCCCTTGCCCTGTTAACCTGTCTGTCTGGCACCCTAAAGCTGTTGCTGCCTCTCCAGTGAGACCCTCAATAATTAATCAAGGGAACAGACACACACACAGGCAGACACACAAACACACTGGTAGCACGTCAGTGGAGTTCTTGTTTTGCTCCAGAGGTTCTTGAGGTTTTCGGTTGCCCCGGGCCTATTTTTAATGCCGAGATAGAGAGCGAGTTAGCCAGCATGGGAGAGAAGGAGGGGATAGAAAGGAAAAACGGCTATGTTTAATTCAAATCAAATTTTATTTGTCACATACACATGGTTAGCAGATGTTAATGCGAGTGTAGCGAAATGCTTGTGCTTCTAGTTCCGACAATGCAGTAATAACAAGTAATCTAACTAACAATTCCAAAACTATTGTCTTGTACACAGTGTAAGGGGATAAAGAATATGTACATAAGGATATATGAATGAGTGATGGTACAGAGCAGCATAGGCAAGATACAGTAGATGGTATCGAGTACAGTATGTACAAATGAGATGAGTATGTAAACAAAGTGGCATAGTTTAAAGTGGCTAGTGATACATGTATTACATAAGGATACAGTCGATGATATAGAGTACAGTATATACGTATGCATATGAGATGAATAATGTAGGGTAAGTAACATTATATAAGGTAGCATTGTTTAAAGTGGCTAGTGATATATTTACATCATTTCCCATCAATTCCCATTATTAAAGTGGCTGGAGTTGAGTCAGTGTCAGTGTGTTGGCAGCAGCCACTCAGTGTTAGTGGTGGCTGTTTAACAGTCTGATGGCCTTGAGATAGAAGCTGTTTTTCAGTCTCTCGGTCCCAGCTTTGATGCACCTGTACTGACCTCGCCTTCTGGATGATAGCGGGGTGAACAGGCAGTGGCTCGGGTGGTTGATGTCCTTGATGATCTTTATGGCCTTCCTGTGACATCAGGTGGTGTAGGTGTCCTGGAGGGCAGGTAGTTTGCCCCCGGTGATGCGTTGTGCTGTTGTGATGCGTTCATAATAGTTTGTTTGTACTCTTTCACTGCCTTGTCTGCTTGCGTTTAACCTATATGTCCATGCATTTATATTTACATATACTTTATACATATCCCTATATGAATATGCTTGTGTTACACAAGATTCACTATATATACACAAGTATTTGGACACCCCTTCAAATTAGTAGATTCGGCTATTTCAGCCACACCCTTAGCGAACAGGTGTACACAATTGAACACACAGCCATGCAAACTCCGTAGACCAACATCGTCAGTAAAAAGGCCTTAACGAAGAGCTCAGGGACTTTCAACGTGGCACCGTTATAGAATGTCACCTTTCCAACATGTCAGTTCATCAAATATCCGACCTGTTAGAGCTGCCCCGGTCAACTGTAAGTGCTGTTATTGTGAAGTGGAAACTTCTAGGAGTAACAAAGGTTCAGCCGTGAAGTGGTAGGCCACACAAGCTCAGAGAACGGGACCGCCGAGTTCCAAATTGCCTCTGGAAGCAACCTCAGCACAAGAAATGTTCACCGGGAGCTTCATGGAAGGAGTTTCCATGGCCGAGCAGCCTCACACAAGCCTAAGATCACCATTTGCAATGCCAAGCGGCAGCTGCAGTGGTGTAAATCTCGCCGCCATTGGACTCTGAAGCAGTGGAAACGCGTTCTCTGGAGTGATGAATCACGCTTCACCATCTGGCAGTCCAACGGACGAGTCTGGTTTTGGCGGATGCCAGGAGAATGCTACCTTCCCCCAATGCATAGTACCAACAGTAACGTTTGGTGGAGGAGGAAAAATGGTCTGGGGCTATTTTTTTATGGTTCGGACTAGGCCCCTTTAGTTCCAGTGAAGGGAAATCTTTTTGGAAACAGTTTGTGGAAGGCCCTTTCCTGTTTCAATAAGACAATGCCCCCATGCACAAAGTGAGGTGCATACAGAAATGATTTGCGGAGATCGGTGTGGAAGAACTTGACTTGCCTGCACAGAGCCTTCCCAGGAGAGTGGAAGCTGCTATAGCAGCAAAGGGGCGACCAACTCCATATTAATGCCATGATTTTGGAATGAGATGTTTGACGAGCAGGTCATGTAGTGTACTTTGACATGTACATCAGGGAAGCATAGCTCCCCTGCTGTGACACCTCTCTCTTTTTGCGCTTGGCTAACAGTCCTGTGAATTGCTGGAACATCATCAACGCACTGCTGGTCCGCCCAACTCTATGGGGCCTTTATGCTTTATTCAACCAGTAAACAATGGAGGAGAAACATCTCCTCTCCTTTACCAAACTACTGTCTGCTATGATGCTTTAGAGACAGGAGGGAGACCAAAGGACAGGGAGGATCTGTGGGGAGGGACAAAAAGAGGTGTTTCGGCCAATGCAGTTTGTCTTCCTCAGCAGGTGGTCTCTCTCCCTCGCAGGAAGACACCTGCTCTGCCCTGCACTCTCACTGTCACAGGTCCACAGAAACACAGATGAAAATACAGCCGTCTGGAGCCCATGGTTAGCAGCTATGTGATCTACATCCTACACCCTTCCCTTATTTTCGATTCGGCCTGCACCATTTATGTCCCGGGTCAATTTGACCTGTAAAGTAAGTACATCAAGATCATAAATACCTGATTTATACTCACAAAATTTATTTTTCCAGTATCTGAGAAGGTCCTCTTTCATATTTTTTTCCCCTTTGAGTTGATACACCCAACTGTTCAAAATTTAGAGCCAAATGTTTGATTACTGTACCAAATTATTACATTTTATGAAATGTTTAGCCAAACTTCAGATTGTTGTCACTCGGCCTCTGAACATCACAGGGAAAACATACTTATATCCTTGTGAGCATCATGGGAATATATTTACTGCATGTCATACCATTTGTCTGTAGCACAAAGGTCAAGGTAAAGGTCAAATTGACTTAAAATTGACTTCAGATCAGTTTTGCTCAACCTCTGACTATCATAGGGACATCAGACAGTGTCTACAGAAAATAATCATACCCCTTGACTTATCGCACATTTTATTTTGTTACAGCTTGAATTCTCAAAGAGATTAAATATGCTTTTTGTTTCTCACCCATCTTCACACAATACCTCATAATGACAAAATGAAACATTTGTTTATTTTTTTTATTTTTATTGAAAATGAAATACAGAAATATGTCATTTACTTAAGTATTCACACCCCCGAGTGTTAGAATCACCTTTGGCAGCGATGACAGCTGTGAGTCTTTTTGGGTAAATCTCTTAAAGCTTTGAACACCTAGATTGTACAATATTGTTCTTTAAAACTTCAAGCTCTGTCAAGTTGGTTGTTGATCATTGCTAGACAGCCATTTTCAAGTCTTGCCATAGTTTTTCAAGCCAAGTCAAAACTATAACTATGCCACAAGGTCACATAATTGGTTTAAGGCTTTTGTCCTGCTGAGAGGTGAATTTGTCTCCCAGTGTCTGTTGGAAACCAGACTGAACCAGATTTTCCTCTAGGATTTTGCCTGTGATTAGCTCTATTCCATCTCTTATAATCCCCCAAAACTCCCTAGTCCTTGCCAATTACAAGCATACCCATAACAAGATGCAGCCACCACCACTCTTGAAAATATGAAGAGTGGTGCTCAGTGATGTGTTGGATTTGCCTCAAACATAACGTTACATTTTTGCAGTTTCACTTGCCTTATGGCATGTTTTGGAATATTTATATTCTGTATAGGCTTCCTTCTTTCCACTCTGTAATTTAGGTTAGTATTGTGGAGTAACTACAATGTTGTTGATCCATCCTCAGTTTTCTCCTATTACAGCCATTAAACTCTGTAACTGTTTTAAAGTCACCATTGGCCTCATGGTGAAATCCCAGAGCGGTTCCTTCCTCTCCGGAAGGAGAGACGCCTGTATCTTTGTAGTGACTGGATGTATTGATACACCATCCAAAGTGTAATTAAAAACTTCACCATGCTCAAAGGGATATTCAATGTCTGTTTTTAAGTGCAATTCTTTGCGGTGCATTGGAAAACCTCCCTGGTTGTGGTTGAATCTATATTTGAAATTCACTGCTCGACTGAAGGACTTTACAGATAAATGTACGGTGGGGTACAGAGATGAGAGTCATAAAAAAATCATGTTAAACACTATTGCAGCCCATGCAACTTATTTGACTTAATAAGCACATTGTTACTACTGAACTTATTAAGGCTTGCCATAACAAATAGTTATTGACTCATTTTTTTTGTAATTTGTACACATTTCTACAAATTTAAATCCACAATGACATTATGGAGTATTGTGTCTAGGCCAGTCACTCAAAATCTCAATTTAATCTATTTTAAATTCAGGCTGTAACACAAAATGAGGAAAAAGTCAAGGGGTGTGAATACTTTCTGAAGGCACTGTATATATGTGATCAGCAAAGTTGCACCAGTCCTGTGTATAAATTAGCTTGTTTCTAAGGACACACCTTTTTAAAATTATATATGTGCTTTGGCAAAGTGTGTGGGGTCATATCCTGCCTATTTGGCCCTGTCCGGGGGTATCATCGGATGGGGCCACAGTGTCTCCTGACCCCTCCTGTCTCAGCCTCCAGTATTTATGCTGCAGTAGTTTATGTGTCGGGGGGCTAGGGTCAGTCTGTTATATCTAGAGTATTTCTCATGTCTTATCCAGTGTCCTGTGTGAATTTAAGTATGCTCTCTCTAATTCTTTCTTTCTTTCTTTCTCTCTCTCTCTCTCAGAGGACCTGAACCCTAGGACCATGCCTCAGGACTACCTGACAGTCCTTGCTGTCCCCAGTCCACCTGGCCGTGCTGCTGCTTCAGTTTCAACTGTTCTGCCTGCGGCTATGGAAACCTGACCTGTTTACCGGACGTGCTACCTGCAGGAGCGGTAGAAATACTCTCAATGATCGGCTATTAAAAGCAAATGACATTTACTCCTGAGGTGCTGACTTGTTGCACCCTCGACAACCTCTGTGATTATTATTATTTGACCATGCTACTCATTTATGAACATCTTGGCCATGTTCTGTTATAATCTCCACCCGGCACAGCCAGAAGAGGACTGGCCACCCTTCATAGCCTGGTTCCTCTCTAGGTTTCTTCCTAGGATTTGCCTTTCTATGGAGTTTTTCCTAGCCACCGTGCTTCTACACCGGCATTGCTTGCTGTTTGGGGTTTTAGGCTGGGTTTCTGTACAGCACTTTGAGATATCAGCTGATGTAAGAAGGGCTATATAAATACATTTGATTTGATATAGGTCAAGGTCAAATTGTCCCAGAACATCATGGATGTCACTATTCCAGTACAGAGTGTAATAATAAAAATAAAACATAAAACATTTTGAGATCCATACTTAGGAAAGTAGGGTCATGGTGGAAAAATTACGTAAAATAGTATTTTAGTGATTTCAAACTGACCCAGAACATAAGGGAAGGGTTTAACCCCTGGATGGATAATCTTCCCCTCCTAGTCATTTACCTTTACATCCTTCCTGTAATGATTAGACATGCCAACTGTTCTTAGCATGCACATTTACACAATTCCAGCGAAGATGTACTTTCCATTATCCAGGTGTTTAGTTACATAAATGAGCGCCATGTGGATAAATGCCTAGACTGTGACAGGGACCTATCCCGCTGCCCTCTCCTTGTCATCGATGCACAGCTGAGGACACACACGCAGATGGCAGAGAGAGATGGCCTGTGTTTCTGGTTCCTCGTGTAGGCTACCACAGCTCACATGCCATGATTATATTTATCATCCCAGCTACTATGTGTCCTTCTCAGCCCAACAGGGAGATTTTCCTACATCATTACAACCCAAAGTACTACCTTCCACTTTAATCCCCCCCCAAAACAGGATTATTTGGGACTCTGGCCAACATATTAACTTTTGATTTATCCCGTCATTTAGTCAGACTAACATTGTTACGCTGATCAAATTCCCCAGCGGGACTATGCCTCGGAATAAAACCATTTTCATCGCCAAAGATGGTGACGTCTTCCTGAGGATAGCAAGAAAAATATTTGATGCCTTAGTTATGAAACTGAACTTGGTTTTAATGCGCTGCAGGTAACAGATAGCAACAGACGTGGAGGACATATAGCACATCTAGCAATGCGTTTCTTTTTTCAAACTTGGCTGAGAATTGAAATATCGTGTTTTGATATAGAATTTAGCTCAACTTTCAAGCGGCAGAGCTGCATGAAAACCTTTGTGCATAACAACCTGAATCGCAGCGGCAGCCGTCAAATGTACTGTGTCTGAACGGACTACAATGCTGCACGATAGACCGCATTTAAATGACAAATGGTGGATGGATTGAGAAAATAGTGTTATTCCACATTACTTTTACATGTTTTTCATTTACATCTTAAGACCCATGTCTGTCTGTAAGTGTGGGGGGGGGGGGGGCCTCTGGATAGCGTGCACAGAGCCTGAGTCTGTCTGGGCTGTGGGGAGCAAGAGGGAGGAGAGCAGTGGAAGATGGGTTTATCGAGCTCTCTCAGCTGTCTTGCGTTCTCTCAGCTGTCTTGCGTTGTGCATCTACGTTTGATTAACATAGAGATTGGATGTGGCTGCGGATGCCTTCAGGAGAGGCTGCGTTGGAATCAAAGCTCAGCTCCTCTTTATCTGTGTGTACCACCTGGTTGCAAGCAGCACAGCGGTTTCAGTACGGCTGGCTGTTTGCCCGACAGGGAAGATCTGCAGGGGCCGATGGCAGACACCTTTCCTCAGGAGACAGTGCAGGAGGAAAGAGAGAAGGAGAGCGGGAACAGATTGACGACCTAATAGAGAGAGAAGGTCAGGGAGGCAAACGGAGTGGAGGAGAAAGACATGAGAAAGATAGCTAGCCAAGCGTGTGTGGCAGAGATGAGAGAAATAGAGACGAGAGTGTAAGAGAGAGTGATAGTGGAAGATATGACTCGAGAAATCTATTTTTTTTTTCAAGGATTTTCTTTTATTGGTAAAAGTTCTGGTCTCGTGACCAATCAGACAGCTACACACAATGTGTGTGTTGGTGTGTGTCTGTGAGTCAACACACAAACTAGAGAGCCTGAAACCAATGGTCTGACTGATTGAGATGACTGCCAAAATGAGTGGACACGTAGCCAACCATTTAAGTATATTTCAATGGATTTCACAAAATGTAATTTCGGGGACATGACATTAATAATTGTGGGATCGAGAGCTCACGATAAACATGACAGTGCGAGACGAGTAGAAAGGGTTGAAATCGTGTTAATGCTCTGACAAGAGGTAAACAGACAATTAGAATGTGTGTGTGTGATGAGAAACAGCATGTTGTTGTTCCTGAGGTTTTGTTTGCATATACTGTAGTATAGCCTACATACAGTGCAGGTATACTGTGTATACTGTACATTGTGTGTTACAATATATATTCTTGGGGAGAGGGGACACATTTTTCCTTATTATTACTAGAATCACATATGAGCAATCCCTGTTTAAGGACAAGGAAGCATGTGCATACACACAAGTAACAACAACTACTCTGACTCTGTGTGTGCTCACTCTCATATTCTAATCAGAGTGGGGCTTACTGTTGTTATTGCAGCTGCTGAGGGGTTTACTTTTCACCCTTCCTTTCTTGAAAAGGTGGGGCAGAGCCACCCCTCAGCTGCCCAAAACAACACAGAGGTCACCGCTAAGCCCTCCTGGGTCAAGGGTCAGCTAACTCCCCTAATGAATTGAAGATGTGACTATGAGGTTGGCTGAGGGGACAGCTTTGATATTAGTCCTGGAGTGCCTCCATCCCCATCCCCTGGCTGACTGCAAAGATCTGGTAGTGTCATAAATTGATTGTAGTGTGAGTGCAATTTCAGCAGAATGAGAGCAAGCCGTGGAGCTTCTAATCAGGGTTGGCGTCTAACTTTGTGTCATGGGAGCTGGGAGTGTAATTATATGACAACAGTGCTCTTTGACATGGAGATGCAATACCATGGAGAAGAAATAAACAAGCTAGGATCCCAGACCAAGGCCTGCATCATAATGACCTCTGTCGACACAGCCCACACTGTATAAGACTAGTAAAAACACGTCTAAACCGCAGCGAGTCATGCACAGAATGATAAGTTTCACGACACACAAATACTGTGAAATGTGAACAGAATGATGCAGTCAGATGAGTGAACCCATGGTCCACGACGGAATTCAGTTCAATGTATATCAATTGATTGCTGTGTATCCTGTACAATTTAGATTGGTATTGAACATGGTGCCGGAAATCTGAATGTAAATCTGCCCAACGACTTGCTTTTTTTGTAAGCACACACATCATTATACAGTTGTTCCACCTGTCAAAAATTAAAGGGTTTCTGTGTGGTTTCTTATTGTCATTATATAGGCTTGTGAATGTTGATTTAGTGAATGGCAAGGTTGTTCAACGATACACAGACAGTGATAAAGGTTTATTTAATATAGGTTTAATTGAATGCCAGCCAACAGTTGATAACAAAACACTTAGTTATTTGCACATACAGTTAACTACGAGAGCATCCTTATCTTAGCCGTTTATTGATTTTAAAGAGAACACATGACTTTTACATTCAATGGACCATAAATTATAATATCGACATATCCACAGACTCATACTCGTCCGGAACTCTTTTACATTGCAGCCTTGGAAGATAAATTTGCTCATTTTGTAGACAAACAATACATAATTAGAGTATTCATACACACAGCTGCCTCGACGTTCAGGATAACTCTACTCGCTAGGTCAAGGTTATCCTGAGGCCTGAAGGTGTGCTTTTCCATCTTCCTCATCTCCTCAGCTCTAAAATGCTATTCCTCCAGGTCAGTTTCAGACCTTCCACTGGAGCCTACCTGTATCTGCCTGAAGGATAATGAGCATAACCACT
This sequence comes from Oncorhynchus clarkii lewisi, assembly GCF_045791955.1. Lineage (NCBI taxonomy): Eukaryota > Metazoa > Chordata > Actinopteri > Salmoniformes > Salmonidae > Oncorhynchus > Oncorhynchus clarkii. Next base: position 57,457,556 of record NC_092152.1, read on the forward strand.
AGTTCGACAATAACCCAACTCCTCTGCACCTATAACTTTGACTTATTTGAAGGGGAGTTACAGGGGTGGCTGTAGCTAATAGGGGAGTAAGCCAATAATAGTTTCATAGTTTCGTCGTCAGACAAATGTTCCTATTAGTCCGTGCAATTTCCGTAAAAGATGTTCCATGCAGCTAAATAAGAATTTCTGATTATCCAATTAGTCTATGAACGCAACATTGGTTCTACAGCTTGGAGGGTTCCGCATCATTCATGAGTTCTCTGTCGTCTCACCTATGGCCACTTCCAGTCCAAGCCTACAGTAAGTAGTTCATTATCCAGGAGTGCCACTATTCTCATTGCACAGTGAGAGTTTGGCGAGACAGCTCGGCTCTGTGACTCAGTGTTCTGAAGAGTGTTTACATGGGACTGCTGCAGACTGCTATAAACACTACTCCCCCTCCCTCCCTCCCTCCCTCCCTCCCTCCCTCCCTCCCTCCCTCCCAGGTGTGAATATGAATATGCACAAATGAAATTGAGGATAATGAAAGCGGGAATGTGAGAGTGCCTGCCAACAAGTGATTATGTCTCACTCTCTCAGCTAATCTGCATTTTTTTCCATAACAGACAAATAAGAACAGAAAAGCAGACCTCATTGTCGTCTAATGGTGATGGCGTGGAGTCAGTTGTCTTTTGTGTGATTTCCATTCCAGGTGCACTCTGGTTATGTGCAGCAACAGTACAGTGTTCTGGCTGTGGCTCTGATTCACTGGCTGAGTGACAGAATAACCTGAATGCCATTTAGAAGCAGAGCCACATCTCAGTTTCTGTCAAGTGAAAGACTGGGTTAGATATTACATAAGACGATACATTATGCAAGTGATCCTGGATAAAAGCATCAGCCAGGAGCAGAGAGGAATAATAGTACCCATGGTGGAACTTGATTAATAAAATCAAATTAACAGTGGCAATAAATTGATTTAACCTAAAACTTTGACTTGACCTTGACTTGGAAGAGCTGCTGTGTTGGATAACCTTAGCCAGCTAGCTCACATAAATAGCATTTCTCTCTGTTTGAGTCAGGTTGTTGAGTAGGCTAAATTAGCTGCATTAGCTAGCTAAGTAAGTGAAAGTTAAACTAAGAAGAAGAAAAAAATACAATGAAATATAGCTCTCTCTCCCTTACTCTCTAGCTCTGCTGCTTCACTTTGAACTTTTAAAAACTGTTAAACTATTGTATTTCTCTTTCTTTGAGTAAACTATTCAACAAACTTCATTCACTGCAATTCTAGCTAGCTGTAGCTTAGCTTTCAGTACTAGATTCATTTTCTGATCCTTTGACTGGATGGACAACATGTCAGTTCATACTGCAAGAGCTCTGATAGGTTGGAGGACGTCCTCCGGAAGTCGTCATAATTACTGTGTAAGTCTATGGGAGGGGTGAGAATTGGACTCAAAATAGCCGTCCTCCGGCTATACCATAGTGCTACGCTAGAGGGAGTTGTTGAGGCTACTGTAGACCTTCATTGCAAAACAGTGTGTTTTAATCAGTTATTTGGTAATGTGAATATATTTAGTTTAGTTTTATCTAAAAAGGAGAACTTTTTTTAAATGTTTCACTATTTTTATTTGTATGAAATTCACTGAGTAGGACGGTCCACCCCTTCCTCCTCTGAAGAGCCTTCACGGGTGTGTGTGTGCATGTTGTGAGTGAGTGTGTGTGTGTGTGTGTGTGTGTGTGTGTCCTTGCCCACAGTGCCCAGCCACTGGGGTTTAGCACACTGCTGACAGCCTTACATATGATTGCTAAGTCAAGAAGAGCCTCAGCCACAGATATCAAACTGTTTCTCTCTTCTGTGGAGCCTGCAGTCCTCTTCCTCCCTCTGCTTTAAAAAGCTAATTTGGTAAAAGTCCTGTCTGCTGCTGCCACGGCTGCTTTTTTTCTGGGCTAACAAGAGAACATTTCACAAGCTTTGCAGATGACTTTCTCCCTTTTCTCCCATTTCCCTCAACAAAGAGATTAGAAGATTATCCCACTCTTAAAGCCAGCTTGTCTAGACTGAACAGGGGGGAGGAAGGTGGGTGGATGAGGTAAGATTAGGGTGGCTTTAAAAATAAGAACTCATCATGTGTTGGGGGAGAAAAATGGGGCGTGTACTTACCTCCTCGGGTTGAGCAAAGAAAATACAGGCAGACTATAAAGTCGGGGCCAGTCTGAAAGCAACAGGCAGGCAGACACAGAAGAGAGAGATGATTCAGTCCACTGCTCACTGGGCCATTGTCACTGTCACAATGGCGGCAAAACTGCAAAGTCATGCACTACTGAAGCCCAAACCTGCTGTCTCCCTTCCTCTTTCCCTCCTACCCCCACTATATCTTTCTCTATCGCTACTCGTGTGTCCCTATAGGAATTCCTAGGTACAACCAATCAAACGCAGATCAGACATCAATAGAGCACACAGATCGTATTTTTAACACTTTGAAAAATTAATAGCATATTACATATTATGATTCTGTATTATTATTATTATTATTATTAAGGCACTTTAATTCCCGATAACATCACCATTGACCTTAAGTGCTCTATGAATGTTACATTCACTCTCTTCACATTCTTAAATTGACATTCTTTGTATTGTTCTTTTGTAAGTATTTTACCTTATATGCCTCTTTTAAACATGATTTTGTCTTATGTGTCTTTAGATATTCTTACGTCTTGTATGGCTCTTAAAACATCAGCAAGAACTCTTTCTTTTTCTCTCTCTCATAGCTACAAACTACTGTATACCCGAGGTAGTGCTCAACTGTATCTGTAAGTCCATGAGCTTCTCTGTTTCTGTACATAAGTCCATGATCACTTTCAGATTATTTGCTCTCTAAACAGTCTATTTCTGTATTAGCCAGTGCTTGTCTCTTTTTGTTGTTGAACAGGAGTTGTCCATAAGGCCATTGCTTGTGTATTTGCATAGTGCAAGGGCTGGTACGGGTACACAACATTGTCTGTTGGTCCTGCATTGTAACAGGCTGGAGTTCCAAGCTTGTCATACATGAATAACTTCGGCGGTCTGTGTTCTCCCACAGGCAACTGAGACTTTTGCTCTATTTCCCTGTTGCAGTCACTTTGAGCTGGTGACAGAAGATCTGGAACTTTTGTCTATGGGTAAGTCTACAGGTAAGTCCATTGTCTGTTCCACTTCGTTCTTAGTCTCTTCTGGCAGATGCATTGGGTTGTCCACAGGTGTGTCCTGTTCGGGATCAACTGCGTGTTCTGCAGGTTCTACATCAGGACTTTCGCTTCTTTCTGGGTACTCCCAAGGCGGCATTTCATATCTGTAGCATTCATCATCGACGTCGTCATTGTCCTGTTCGAGTTCTTCCATTCGTCTGTTACTTTGGTTTGTTCCTCTTTTCTTTGGCTTAGAGCTTTGCTGTGTTTGAACTTCCAGGGGCAGGTGGCCACACGGTAAGAGTAGGTTACGATGCAAGACTTGTCTGGACCTTCCTTGTTGAAGTTTCAGTTCATAGATCGTAATGTCTTCTCACACCTGGCGTAGAACTGTGTGAAAGTTGTCCTCCCAGTGATTACGAAGTTTGTCTGTACCTCCACGTGGGGTCATGTTTCTGATGAGGACATGATTGCAACACTGAGGTTCTGATTTTGCTGTCGTAGTTCCCTTTACTTCTGTCTGGTGACATTTAACATTCTCCCTTGCAATTCTGTATGCTTCCAGCATTCCTTGTTTACATTTTTTTGAGTACTCTTGAAGATTGCTGTTTACTGACCCTAAGTTCAAGTTGAAGAGCATGCCAATGGGTAATCTCAGTGATTGTCCATACAGGAGGTACAATGGAGATAATCCTGTCACTTCACATGTAGTACAGTTATATGCATACAGCAGCGTGTTCAGGTACTACTTCCAGTTTGTTTTCTGTCTATCTGTGAGTGCCTTGAGCATCTGTATTAACGTTCTATTAAACGGTTCAACCTGCCCATTCCCCTGTGGATGGTAGGGAGTTGTACTTGACGTTGCGACGCCGCAGTACTTCTGCAATTTCTTGAAAAGCTGGTTTTCAAATTCTCCTCCTTGGTCATTATGTATTGTTGTAGGAAATCTGAACTTCAAAGCGTAGTCATTGAAGATCCAGTTTGTCACTGTTTTGCCTGATTTTGAGGTTGTAGCTTACGCCTGGGCAAAGCGCATGAAGTGGTTGACTGTCACTAGTATGTACTCATAACCCCCTTGAATTTGTCTATGTAAGTCTATGGATACAAGTTCAAACGGGTGAGTTGTCAATATGTAGGTCAGTGGTGCTCTTGTTTCACTGCAAGGTATTTTCTGTTTCAGGCAAGTGCAGCTTCTCATGTCATAATGCTTATCTTTCTTTGGATGTACGGACAGAAGAACATGTCTCGTATCAGCGATGTTGTGAGATCTACACCTTGATGGCACATTTCGTCATATAGTTCCTTCAAGACTGTAGGCTTGTACTCCTCTGGCAACACCAGTTGCGTTCTGACTACTGTCTTGCGATGGAGGATACCATTCTCATCCAAGTCCAGCTTGTCCCACTCTTGAAGAAGACATCTGCGTTTCATGTTTTATGTTTTCACTTCTTGCCCTGTTTATTTTGAACTTGACAGTTTGTGTTCCATCACTGGTCCGATGCTCTCATCTCTCTGTGCCTGTCGTATCTCTGCTTTTGTGAAAGAGATGATGCATCTGGTTTCTGTTGTTGGTGCATACATAGCCAAGACTGCCATTGACCAAGATATGTTTGAGTCTTGTTGTGTGTTGACGGCCAGTGCAGTTGCTCCAAATGATTACAATGTCAACTCCTGAACATTCTCTCATCAGTGTTTCCATGTCTATCATTTTTCTGGACAAACTGTCAGAGTCAATGTTCTCTTTGCCTGGACAATATCTGATAGTGAGATAAAAGTCGGCGAGTTCTGCAACTCATCTGCACCCTGTTGCATTTAGCTTGGCATGCGACAAGACATAGTTAACTTCTTGGCGCACGCATCTCTTTAGCGGGATCATTTTCATCAACATCCGCTGAATTGCAGAACGACAAATTCAAATTAAATTACAAAAAATATTTAAATTTCATGAACTCACAAGTGCAATATAGCAAAACACAGCATAGCTTGTTGTTAAACCACCTGGCATGTCAGATAAAAAAAAAAAAAGCTTTACAGTGGAAGCAAACCAAGCATTTATGTGAGGACATCTCTTTCAGCAGACAAAACATTACAAACAGCTAGCAGCAAAGTAGATTGGTCACGAAAGTCAGAAAAGCAATAGAATGAATCGCTTACCTTTGATGATCTTCGGATGTTTGCACTCACAAGACTCCCAGTTACACAATAAAAGTTCCTTTTGTTCGATAAAGATTATTTTTATATCCAAAAACCTTCATTTGGTTGGCGCGTTTTGTTTAGTAATCCACAGGCTCGTGCAGTTCACGGCGGGCAGACAAAAATTCCAAATAGTATCCGTAAAGTTCGTAGAAACATGTCAAAGTTTTGAATCTGCAATTAGGTAAGCAATAGGTAAGCAGCTTGGTTTGAAGAAATCAACTGTGGGAGCAATTATTAGGAATTGGAAGACATACAAGACCACTGATAATCTCCCTCAATCTGGGGCTCCACGCAAGATCTCACCCCGTGGGGTCAAAATGATCACAAGAACGGTGAGCAAAAATCCCAGAACCACACGGGGGGACCTAGTGAATGACCTGCAGAGAGCTGGGACCAAAGTAACAAAGCCTACCATCAGTAACACACTACGCCGCCAGGGACTCAAATCCTGCAGTGCCAGACGTGTCCCCCTGCTTAAGCCAGTACATGTCCAGGCCCATCTGAAGTTTGCTAGAGAGCATTTGGATGATCCAGAAGAAGATTGGGAGAATGTCATATGGTCAGATGAAACCAAAATATAACTTTTTGGTAAAAACTCAACTCGTCGTGTTTGGAGGACAAAGAATGCTGAGTTGCATCCAAAGAACACCATACCTACTGTGAAGCATGGGGGTGGAAACATCATGCTTTGGGGCTGTTTTTCTGCAAAGGGACCAGGACGACTGATCCGTGTAAAGGAAAGAATGAATGGGGCCATGTATCGTGAGATTTTGAGTGAAAACCTCCTTCCATCAGCAAGGGCATTGAAGATGAAACGTGGCTGGGTCTTTCAGCATGACAATGATCCCAAACACACCGCCCGGGCAACGAAGGAGTGGCTTCGTAAGAAGCATTTCAAGGTCCTGGAGTGGCCTAGCCAGTCTCCAGATCTCAACCCCATAGAAAATCTTTGGAGGGAGTTGAAAGTCCGTGTTGCCCAGCAACAGCCCCAAAACATCACTGCTCTAGAGGAGATCTGCATGGAGGAATGGGCCAAAATACCAGCAACAGTGTGTGAAAACCTTGTGAAGACTTACAGAAAACTTTTGACCTCTGTCATTGCCAACAAAGGGTATATAACAAAGTATTGAGAAACTTTTGTTATTGACCAAATACTTATTTTCCACCATAATTTGCAAATAAATTCATTAAAAATCCTACAATGTGATTTTCTGGATTTTTTTTCATTTTGTCTGTCATAGTTGAAGTGTACATATGATGAAAATTACAGGCCTCATCTTTTTAAGTGGGAGAACTTGCACAATTGGTGGCTGACTAAATACTTGTTTTGCCCCACTGTATATGCATATTCTAGCATCTGGTCCTGAGAAATAGGTTGTTTACTTTGGGAACGTTATTTTTCGAAAAATAGTGCCCCCTAGCTTCAAAAGGTTAACCAGGTAGGCCAGTTGAGAACAAGATCTCATTTACAACTGCGACTTGGCCAAGACGAAGCAAAGCAGTGCGACACAAACAACACAGAGTTACACATGGGATAAACAAACGTACAGTCAATAACACAATAGCTAAATCTATATACAGTGTTTGCAAATGAAGTAAGGTTAGGGAGGTAAGGCAAAAAATAGGCAATAGTGGCAAAATAATTACAATTTAGCAAGTAAAAATTGGAGTGATCGATGTGCAGAAGATGAATGTGGAAGTGGAGATAAAATAAATAACAATATGGGGATTAGGTAGTTGGGTGGGCTATTTACAGATGGGCTTTGCACAGGTTCAATGACCGGCAAGCTGCTCTGACAGCTGATGCTCAAAAGGTAGTGAGGAAGTTATAAGACTCCAGCTTCAGTGATTTTTTTTTTACAATTCGTTCCAGTCATTGGTAGCAGAGAACTGGAAGGAAAGGTAGCCAAAGGAGGAGCTGGCTTTGGGGATGTCCAGTGAAATATACCTGCTGGAGCACGTGCTACGGGTGGGTGCTGCTATGGTGACCAGTGAGCTGAGATAAGGTGGGGCTTTACCTAGCAAAGACTTATAGATGACCTGGAGCCAATGGGTTTGGCGACGAATATGTAGCGAGGGCCAGCCAATGAGAGCATACAGGTCGCAGTGGTGGGTAGTGTATGGGGCCTTTTGGTGACAAAACTGTGATAGACTACATCCAATTTGCTGAGTAGAGTGTTGGGAGCTATTTTGTAAACTACATTGCCGAAGTCAAAGAACGGTAGGATGGTCAGTTTTATGAGGGTATGTTTGGCAGCATGAGTGAAGGAGGCTTTGTTGCAAAATAGTAAGCCGATTCTAGATTAAATTTGGGATTGGAGAAGCTTAATGTGAGTCTGGAAGGAGAGTTGACAGTCTAACCAGACACCTAGGTATTTGTAGATGTCCATATTATAAGAACTGTCCACAGTAGTGATGCTAGATGGGCGGGCGGGTGCGGGCAGCGATCGGTTGAAGAGCATGCATTTAATTTCATTTACATTTAAGAGCAGTTGGAGGCCACGGATGGAGTGTTGTATGGCATTGAAGCTCGTCTTAAGGTTTGTTAATTAACACAGTGTCTGAAGAGCCATAAGTATACAGAATGGTGTCATCTGCGTAGAGGTGGATCAGAGAATCACCAGCAGCAAGAGCGACATCATTGATGTATACAGAGAAAAGAGTCGGCTTGAGAATTTAACCTTGTGCCACCCCCATAGAGACTGCCAGAGGTCCGGACAACAGGCCCTCTGATTTGACACACTGAACTCTATCAGAGAAGTAGTTGGTGGACCAGGCGAGGCAGTCACTTGAGAAACCAAAGCTATTGAGTCTGACGATAAGACCGTGGTGATTGACCGAGTCAAAAGCCTTGGCCAGATCGATGAAGACGGCTGCATAGTATTGTCTTTTATCGATGGCGGTTATGATATCGTTTAGGACCTTGAGTGTGGCTGAAGCGCACCCATGACCAGCTCGGAAACCAGATAGTATAGCGGAGAATGTACGGTGGGATTCAAAGTGGTCGGTGATCTGTTTGTTAACTTAGCTTTCGAAGACTTTAGAAAGGCAGGGTAGGATAGATATAGGTCTGTAACAGTTTGAGTTTAGAGTGTCTCCCCCTTTGAAGAAGGGGATGACCGTGGCAGCTTTCTAATCTTTAGAGATCTCAGATGATACGAAAGAGGTTGAACAGGCTAGTAATAAGTGTTGCAACAATTGCTGTGGATAATTTTAGAAAGAGAGGGTCCAGATTGTCTAGCCCAGCTGATTTGTAGGGATCCATATTTTGCAGCTCTTTCAGAACATCAGCTATCTGTATTTGGGTGAAGGAGTAGTGGGGTAGGCTTGGGCAAGTTGCTGTGGGGGTTGCAGAGCTGTTGGCCGTGATAGGGGTAGCCAGGTGGAAAGCATGGCCCGCCATAGAAAAATGCTTCTTGAAATTCTCTATTATTGTAGATTTATCGATGGTGACAGTGTTTCCTAGCCTCAGTGCAGTGGGCAGCTGGGAGGAGGTGCTCTTATTCTCCATGGACTTTACAATGTCCCAGAAGTTTTTGAGTTTGTGCTACAGGATGCAAATTTCTGTCTGAAAAAGCTAACCCTTGCTTTACTAACTGCCTGTGTATATTGGTTCCTAACTTCCCTGAAAAGTTGCATATCGAGGGAGCTATTCAATGCTAATGCAATATGCCACAGGATGTTTTAAATTCTCCTTCCAGATTTACATTAATTAAGCATCTCCAACCCCAAATTTAATCTAGAACCGGCTTCCTATTTTGCAACAAAGCCTCCTTCACTCATGCTGCCAAACATATCCTCGTAAA